>NW_026880049.1:0-29333 GCF_032173495.1 Musca vetustissima
AAATGTGTTAAGTTTCGAGAAAATCGGTTAGATTTTGATTTAGGTTCGTTCAATTTCATGACAATACTTACTTAATTAGCTGGCTTGTGACAGAACTTTCGTTCCATAAGCCGAGCTTAGAAAAGATTTCGAGGCGCTTCGGTTATTTGCGCAGTTTTTCCAATTTGAAAGACCATTTTCGGCGATGTTGTCTTCGACTTGATCTTTCCAACGTATTCTTGTCCTTCCCCTTTCTGCGTAAACCATCAGCTGGTTTGCTTTTATAGGACTTCTGGGCTTGGGCATCATCATCCATTCTCACAACATGACCTAGCCAACGTAGTCGCTGCAGCTCAATACGTCTAAAAACGTCGATGTCCGAGAATAGCTGGTACAATTCATGGTTCATTCGACGGCGATATTCACCGTCAATGCAGATCGGCCCATAGATCTTTCGGGGAATTTTTCTCTCAAACACTCCAAGAGCTGCCTCATCTGCTGGCGTAAGTACCCATGCTTCAGATCCGTATAAAAGCACGGGTAGTATCAGCGTATTTTCATGTCAATGTTCCTTCGAAAAGGTGACGTCTGTTAGGATACATATGTAGAATATACCCAAAGTGTTGAAGGGTATCATATAGTCAGCCCAGTCCGACTTTACAACTTTCCATACTAATTTTTATATATAACAGGCGTCCTGGAAAAAATATTCTTTAAAATGTATATTTTTTCCAGGACTTCAAGAGGCGTGAATTTGTTTGAAATATTTGTTTTTTCAGGACAATAACAGGCGTGGATACTTTAAAGATTTTTTTCAGGACTTTAAGAGGTGTGAATTTTTTAAATTTTTTCTCTTCAGGACTTTAGAGCCGTAGTTTTTTAAACATATTTTTAAAGGACAATAACAAGCGTGGATTTAAAAAAAAATTAAAAAAATGGATTTTTAAAAAAAATATTTTTCCAGGACTTGGAATTTAAAAAAATGTTTTTTTCCAAGACTTTAAGAGGCGTAGTTTCGGATTACGCCACTGATCCTCATCAGTTCCCTTAGTTTTTTGTTGGGATATTCTACCCAGAAGCTATTGCTTTTATACTAAAAAACCTTTCATACCCAAATGTCTCTTGTAACAAAGCGAAGTACTTAGCTGACCAACGACATAAACTGCATGAGAATTTCGCTGGTGCCTCACTTCGAGGTTAACAAGGCATTTACAAACAATTCCATACCTTTCCCATTGTATAGCTTCTGGGGAGAATATCCCAACAAAAAACTTAGGGAACTGATGAGGATCAGTGGCGTGATCCGAAACTATAGTCGTCCCTGCCTTACCCCTCGGCAAACAATGCCATACATTCCCCACTAATAAATAGTTGTTTTTTTTTATAAAAACAACAAACTGGGATTCAGCCTGAATATTTTGCAAAAACAAAATTGTATTTTTAAAAAAAAATATTTTTTTCAGTACTTGGAATTTTAAAAATGTTTTTTCCAAGACTTTAATTGGTTTGATTTTGTTATATTTTTCCAGGACTATAACATATATATTTTAAAAAGGACTTTAATTGGCTTGGATTTATTTAAATATTAAGAAGCTAGAATTTTTTAAAGAATATTTTTGTAAGGACAAATACAAGGCAAGAATTTAAAAAAAAAAAAAAAACAAAAATTATTTTATTTAAAAAAATACGTTTTTTTAGAGCAACTCAATTTATTACAAATATCAGTTATAAATATTCCTACTCACCACTCAAAAAGTTTTAAAATTATGCCATCATTATGCAAACAAAACGAGTTATGAATTTTTAAATATTATTTATAATTTTTATTTTATGTTTTTTTATCTTTCGCTTCGATATAATTTATAATTTTTGTTTTAGTGTTTGTTTTGTTTTTTATTAATTATGTTACGTTGTTTTTTTTTTATTTTTATAGTATGTTTTTTCTTTTTGTTTTTTTTTCTTGTATTATTAAATTAATTACTAGTTAGCATTACCTTGTTGTTGTTGTGTCTTATATTTTGTTCCTTTTGTATGTTTTTATATATATATTCTTTTTTTTCGTTTGCATCCTTTTAAAGAGTATGTGGTTGTTTTTTTTTTCATTTTATTTCAAAATTCACATTCATCATTAATGAGATTTGATGTAGATATTTTTATTTATATATAAAAAAATAAATCTAAAAACTGATTAAATATTACGAAACAAAAAAATATTTTTACAAAACAAAATATTTTTCAATTAAAAATGTATTTCAAAATTTACACAAAATAGGGAAAAATGGAATTATAGTTTATAAAAAGTTTTTGTTATCATATATAAAAAACATTTTTACAGAATTTTCACAAAGTTTAAAAAAAATAAAACTATATCTGAATAGTGAAACAAATTGATTTTCTAATTTTTTAATGAAATGTTTTGAATATTATTTTTATATTTATATAAAAAATTTCTCAAAATTTTCTTTTTATATTTTTTTGTGGATAATTGGCCATTTGGTTTAATTTCATTTCCATAATTTTTAATATATATTTTTTTGTATAATATTTTGTATATATCAGTTGTACACACACATACAAATATTTATAAAGGTTTGTGTTTTTTGTAGTCAACATATACAAAGTTGTGTTTCCATTAAATATATTAATTTTAAATAGTTTATATATTGAAAAATATTGTATAGACATATGTTCAGCAATGTGTATTTTCTTGAATGTTAAAATGTTCAGTTTTGAATTTAAATAAAAATTTATATTAAATGCTTATGACTGACAAAATTGGGAATAGGATTTTTAGTATAAATTGATGTAAAAAATATTTTGTTCAAAAACTAAAAAGGGGACATTTTCAACACAATCGTAGATTTAAAAGGAATATTTTATCCAAAGGAACTTATTTTCCATTAAAAGCGGAGAATAAGAAAAAATATTTTTTTCAACACCCAATTTTTTTTTTTTTTTTTGAAATCCAACCTTTTGTTTGAGTTTCAAAAAACTTTTTTTCAACACCGAATAAGGTCGTCGATTTCAAAACAGCGTTGGCTCTTACAAAAATATTTTTTCAAAGCCCATTTGTCCAATTTGTCCCAACACTTGGATTAAAAAAAATATTTTTCAAAATTATTTTTAGAGTCATAAAAAATAACAAAAATTTAATTTGAAAAAAGTGTTCTACTTGTAAATTTTTTTTTTAAATATTAAAATTGAATTTGATTTTATAAATTGCCTTCATTTCGAAATATCAATGGCATATTGAAATTAAATGTTTGATGTGTATGTGTGCGTGTAATTTTATTTTCAGGTTAAGTAGAATACATTCTGTTTAGATTAACATTTTTTTAAAAAAAAGCCTTTAAATTGGTTTTACCATTGCCTCTATACTTTTTGCCTTCTAAGTTTTTTTATTTAATTGTTCACTTTGACGAGTTATTGAGTTGAAATTGTAAAATGCATTTTTATGTTTTTTTTTTAAACTCGCCATTGTTTTAGTTACACCATTCCTTAATTGTTTTTTTTTTCATTAAAAGCTGCTAATTTCTAATATTTGTTTGTTTTGTTTTTTATTAATTTGTTTTCTATTTACCGTATTCCGATTTATATAAATTGTATGTATATAATATTTTTGTTGTATATTATCTATGTATATTGTTGCTGTTGTTGTTCTCGTTTTTTATTTATGTGAAAAAAATTGTTTTCCATTATCATTATTTCATTGTTTGGAGGGTTAATTTCATTTTATTTGTAGGTAGAGTTGTAAGACTTTTGTTATTTATGAACAAAACGGAATTGGTTATAAGGAATGTATAGTTTTAATAAAATTTATTTTAAAAACTTGGTTTTCAATATACAATTTAATTTATATTGAAAATTTCATTTAATTCCCTTTAACCATTTTCGTTTGTATTACAAAATGAAAATCAAATTGTTTTTTTTCTATTATTTTTCGGTGATTTTGGATTATAAGTATGAAGTGATTGATGGTGGTGGTTATTGAAAATCGAAGATATGAGTCCAAAACTTAAAAGTTTCTTAAAAATGTAAATATATACTGTCAACTAATTGTATTGAATAATGATATGAACAACCGTTATGTGAAAAATTGTCGTGGGGATTTATGTGCGAGTTAATGAAAATAAGTTTGGTTTTTTATATAAAATATGTTTTGAAACCGTTTTGGGATTGGGAATAGAAAAAGGAACAATTGTTATAGAATGAAATTAGTCATCTTTTAATAAAAAATAAATAAAACTAGAAAAATAAACAGCATTGCAAAATGTATTAATAAGAATAATAGGACAGTTTATTAAAAGAATATTCTAAATATTTTTAAAATTAAAAATTTGCGTTAATAATGCAATGAAAATAAGTTGCAATGAAAAGCATAAGTCTATAGGATAAATATCGGTTTTATACCCTGTCCAATTAGAAATTTGCATTTAAACCTTCAACAACCAGAAGTAGGCGGTACTACTCATCGAGAATTGTCGTGCACACAAGCCAGACAGACTGACGGACGGACATTTGTAAATCAACTCAAAAATTTGTGAAACGGATTTGGTCCAAAGAAACATGGGGTCTAATAACAATATTTCGTTGAGGTAAATTTTTGCGATCATTTACCCCTTTTGGCGGCCTGTAAAACTCCGCTTCTTCTAAATCTAACATGCGTGTCCGTCCGTCTCTCTATTATAATTTTTAAACACGATACAGACCACACGAAATTTTTCATGTAGGATGGATACTGGCCAATAAAGACCTCTATTGTTTTTGGTAAAGATCGGTTAATATTTTTGGCAAAGAAATGGACCAAAACTATATTTTTGTCATTTTTCTGGTCGCTCCAAACGCCATAATTATTACCCGAACATCACGAAATTTTGCATGGAGAAGGGGGTCAGCCAATAAGAGTGCCTGTTTTGATAAAGATCGGTCAAATGACTGGTCGAAATGACTCTGACTTTTGTGTGAAAAGTGCCAAAATTAGCATTCTATGGCCTATTACTTTACCCCAAAGGGACATAGATTGAATAAGTTCACAGTATATAGAAGAGGAGTGGTTGACCTTTAAATTTATACCAATTGTATTGTTCTATCTACTCGGACATGGGAGTTACACGTTAATATTTACATGAGTCTTCCTATGCTGAGATTATTTACCATTACCGCACTAGAGGACGGAATTTAGTACTGATGTCTAGGAAATTTTCCTAGAGTTTCCAGATATGGCCAAGGACGACGTATGATGATCTGACGATAATTAGGGTTTGAAATGGACCGAAAACTGTCCATTTCTGGTATTTTAGTCACTATAGAAGACACAATTATAAACGGAACATACAAATTTTCCACGGGGAAGGAGATCTGACCAATTAATTAGAGTGAATTATTGTTTAATATTGAACAGGACAAAATAATCGCGATTGTGGTCTGTAAAAAACTAAAATTCGAATATTATGTAAAGACGTGATTAGGAAAAGATACAAGGGAAAACATGTGTAGCTGTTGACCTCTAGTCGGTCAAGTGTGTGCAACTATTGCGAAATATTACCAAGACTCGGAATATAGATCCGCAGAAAGTAAAAAGTAGATGTGTAGGATATCATATGGTCGGCCCCGTCCGACTATACTCCCCCGATCACTTTGATATTCTATAACTACAACATTATTGCCGTTTATAAAGGTTCTTCTTCCCATACGTATGTGACATTTTTCCATAAAAAAATCCTTCAGCTCTCCTCTCAACTACAAATAGTTGAATTTATAATCTTAGTGATTTACCTGAACAATTTTATCTTAATTTCATTAGAAGATAGCATTCTGATTGTAATCGTTCATCTTGCTGAAATGAAAAAAACCGAGACGTATTACTGTTTCCAAATTAAGGAATGAAAGCGTTACCTGGATATGAAACCATCATCGGTGGTTCGAATTCATGAGAAGCTGCAAATACATTCCTTATAAAACATTAAAAATAGCCATATAGATTCTCTGGACGAATGAACTAATGGACAGTTCGTTCTAATAGTATTCCAACCGATTATATTTTCTCCACTTTCCGCCCATATAACTTTACAACAGGTGGACCTATTATATGTTCAATCGTTGCCACGACAGAGAACTCTATGGTCCGAAACGACCCGTGTCTTTCTCGGCCAACGTCTATCACCTCAGCAGCCCATATTGTAAAAGCCATAGGGCTGCTACAACAACTATATGTTCAATTGTTGAGTCGTGTCTACCCAAAATGCGTGGAATCAGTGGAAATAGAGTAACTTCGGGTAATGTGGACCACCATTTTCTTTTTTTGATATTGTAGGCGTAACGACGGTAAAAAATAAAAACAAATTGTTTTCACAGCATGGTAGATTTGTTGGCTAATTATATTCCAGGTCAAAAATTATATATATTTGTCCATAAAAATGTTATTGCATTATATTTCAAAAAACTCTAAACTGCAAATAAAAATAACTTGGCGGGTAATGTGGACCAGTATGTGTGGGTAATGAGGATCAGTAAGTTAAAGGTAGGTTGTGGATTAATTGTGATAAATTTCAATTTATTACGCTCTTGGGTAACAATGAATGCAGAAATATATGGGTCCATGTTTTTAAATTGCTCCCATTTAAGGGTACCACCCCATTTGCGGTATTTTGAAGGTCCTTGCTTCATTATCCAACCGAGGCACCTATAATTTCGGATATCGAGTTTTCAGAGGATAGAATACCTCCTCGCATATTAAATGTGCCCTTATTTCGAACTCGTCCTCATGAAAATGTCCCACTTTTTTATAGTGGTCCACATTACCCGACATTGAATATTTTTATTTAAAAATAATTATCGGCTTCAAAAATGAATAAAAATTTAAAACTAACCGAAAGTAATTACAGATAAGCGTGTATTTTTGTTAAAGAAAGCAAGAAAACCACATAACCTCTTTATATTCGAGAAAAACAAAATGTTCGACTATTTTACAAAATCGTTCGACTATTGTGCTAAAAAATTTTCAAATCACACTTTTACAATCAGAGCTACATTTTCACCTACTAAATTTTCAACATTGCAATTATTTATTAAAAACCAAGTTTGATGTTTGTTTTCACTAATAAGGAAAACATTTATCAAGGTGGCATTGGCATATTTCACGCATTTTCTTAGATATGGGGGGTGGTCCACATTTGACGCATGGTCCACAATACCAGAAGTTACTCTAACCTCGTTGCATAGCCCGAAGGTTTGTCTAAATTATCCTTAATATATAACACAAACGAGAAAATTTTTGAGAACATAATTGATGAATTGAAAACAAAATATAAAAATTAAATTTATAATCCAAAATATAAAATTAAATTTATAATACGGAATACTCTGCCCAAAATTGCTCACATTTAATTGTGTAATCAAACATTTACATAACAACAGCCCTAAAACAACACATCAAAAATAGTTGTTATTATAAAAATTTAAATCGAATTAAAAATCATTTGTTTTTATTTTTTGTTCTTTGAATATTTCTTTTTATTTCGAAAGTATTTTTTTTTAATTTAATTTTTGTTTTGTAATTATTATTATTATGATAAAAAGAGATTATCTACATTTCATATAAATAGAAAAGCAATAACGAAAATAGCAGCAAAGCTTATAAAAATAAAATAAAAAATAATATCTATTTGTAAATCTTATTATGGAAATTGGGGAAAAACTTATGGAGTAATAATAATAATAATAAAAAATATATACTACAAATGATTGTACAAATTATATTTATAATAAAAAATAATTATTAAACATAGACTTGAGAGTTTTTTCTTTTCTAACGTCGTCATTAAAAATTAATATTAATTATTTTATGTTTTTTTAATAAATATTTATGATAAGAAGTTTTGTTTTTTTTTTCTTGGTAAAAAATTAAATTTAAAATTAATAATTAAATTTATAAATAATGAATTTCTATGATATTTATTTAAGGGGATGGTTCTTTTGGGTTTTATTTATGTTTGTTCTCATTTTGTTTTGTTTTTTTACGTTTGCAATGATTACATTTGGAATTAATTTTCAGTTGTTTTTTTTTCTTTTTGTTCTTTTATTACAATGATAATAATGTAATGTATACTAAATTTAATCATATAAATATGCGTTTCTTTCTTTGTGTTGTTCTTTATGTCTTGTTGTTGTTCTTATTTTTAGGCTAATTTATATTTTTGCTGTTAGTTTTTTTATAGTAAATATAAATTAGTATAACATTTTCTTGTTTTCTTGCTTTCAGAGAGGCTGAATTTTGTTCTTGCGTATATAATTAAAATTAGTAGAAAAAATAAATTTTGAAACATTTTCAATAAAATTTTATAGTTACTCCCAGTCCTGCACACGATGATAAGTCGTGATATTCCATTTACTGAAAACAATAATCAGGTGAAACTGGCGGTAGCGAAGGAAGAGAGAACCTCAAAATCGATCTAATCGATAATTTTCCGATGTACATCAAAATGGAGTTATGTCTGTCTTTGAGAAGAGGATGAATAATAAACAGAAAAGTATCGAACATCTGAATTATAGGCGATCGTTTTCCGCGTCTTAATATCTTATTTGACCCCCGTCGCTTCTCTCATTTGTCTCCTTAAAGGAATTAAATGGGATTTTAAGATAGAAATTCTTTAGATAAATTCTGTAACTATCCAAAGGGTCAAAAATTGTCTTCTGATATTAAATCGATGGTAGACCGTTCTTTAATTAAAAACCATAAAATAGACTTATATATATATATATATATATATAACACTTCTGGTATGGTATTATTAGATAAGAAAATCTTTGGATATTGTCTATGGTCCATGGACTATTATAGGAATATCAGATTTTATCCAAACTATGCAAATCGAAATATTTTCCAAAGCTACATTAAATTTGATAACCTACAAATTTCATATGGAACCTCTTCGAATAATAAAACCTATCTTTTTTTAACAAGACCTTCGAAAACCATAGGGTATATCTCTGTCCGGAACACCAAAGACACTTTTTTACTTCTTTTTATAAGACTTATATATAGAAGATCATTTATGTCCTCAGGTGGAGGAGAAGAATCTATCAGGAATTTTCAAACATAACTATCTCCACAATTTTTTGGAGAGGTAAGATCTGTGATAGATGTTCTAGAGTGGCTACCGAAACGGAAATGGACTTCAAACATAAAATTAATTTTTCGATGGTATTCGGGATAATTTTATCCATTTCAAGAATACAATCTATTTCAAAGATTCAATGATCCATTTCAAAAATTCCAAAAATCAACATATAGACTGAAGAGAACTTTCTATATGCCGAAGTACATCTACTATAAAGAAAAAAAAAAAAATAAATTTTAAACGTCATCAATGGACTGATGATAAACCTTTGGAGACCATTGTGGCTGTCCTGTGTTTGAGGCATATAATCTAGAGGGGCTACCGCAATGGAAATGGACTTCATAAGTCCAGATGATTTTTCGATGGTATTCGGGATAATTGTATATATTTCAAGGATCCAATCCATCAATCAACATATAAACTGAAGACTTTCCATATGCGGAAGTACGTCTATAAAGAGAAAAAAATGAATTTTCAAAAGTCATCAAAAGGCTGATGATAAACCTTTGGAGGTCTCTTATATATATATATATATCTAGATTGGCTACAGAAATGTAAATGGACTTCATAAGTCAAGAAGATTTTTCGCTGGTATTCGGGATCATTTTATCCATTTGAAAGATACAGTGTCATATATTTCTTAAAGAGAATATCTATTGCCAGAAAACCCTCCACAGATCCATGTAGACATCATCATCAAAGTGTCCTTTTAAATGACTTCCAGAAGGAAATCTATACATCTAGATATTAGGAACGCACACTTCTTCTAAAGAAAGACCTCGAAAAAAGGAAATATATTGTCTAAAATATTTTTGAACCCCATTTTTAAAAATATTTAATAGTCAGTGAAAATTGTCCACATTTTCTATTTGAAATCCCTTTTAAAAAATATTTTATATTCAGTGGAAATAAATTTTAATTTTTCCGCCAAAAACCCGCCTATTGAAATTGTTTAAAATTGAATTGAAAATTTTACGATATCAGAAGGCGGGATTTCAATATTAAAAGAAGAAAAAAATTTAAACAACTTTTATAAAATTATATCTGAAGCGTATTTATGATCTCTAAGAATATTGAAACTGTTCAAAATTCAATTTAAGATGTTGCAAAGGATATTCAGGATATCAAAATCCGGTGTTTCTAAATTAAAAGTAAAAACTGTTTTCTGAAGCTTATTTATAATCTTTAAGAATATTGAAACAATTCAAAATTCAATTGGAGATTTTGCAAGGGATATTCCGAAATTAAAAAAAAAGAAGAAAACAATTTTAAAAAAGAGTTTCAACAAAAAATTTTATAAATTTATATCTGAAGCGTATTTTTTAATCTTTTGAGAATAGGTTGTTTGTTGTTGTTTCTTGATTGGAAAAAGGAGAGGTTTCTTTAAATTTTTGGGTCCGTAAAATGATTTTTTGTTTAGAATTGTCACGCTGGAAAAACGGTATTGGCAAAAACCTAAACAAAAATAGAGGTTTTTCTTGCTCAAAGGAGGTTGTTTTTCAATTTTTTTTTTTTGGTAATTTGTTTTATCTTTGCGTGTTTATGTATATTATGTGATGAATGCTATTTTTTCTGTTTATAAATTGTTTTATAGTTGTTGTTTTTTTCTTTTGTTTTAAATATAATATTGTAGTTATGTATAGATATAATAGTATAGCTAAATAGATGTAAATGTAATTTGACAATTATGTTTTTGTTTTTTTATTTATTATTTTTTTATTTAATTATTTATATTTTCTTTGCAAATTGTTGTTGTTTTGTTTTTCTTTTTTTGCTTGTGTAACTCTCCTTGGTTGTGGTGATTGGTTGGTTGGTTGTCTGGGGGGTTTTGTTTTATGTATAGTTTGTATATATTTTATTTATATATATTTATATATATAGAAATATGAAATAATTTCAGTTGGTTTCATTCATTCTCATGGTTTACGTTTTGTTGTTGCTGTTGTTTTTGGAAAAAACTACAATTGTTTATATTATATTTTTTTTATTTCGTTTTTATTTTCTTTTGTTTTTATTTTATTTAAAGGTGTGATATTGTGACAACATATTTAGCGTTATGGTAAATGGTATCTCTCCGAGTAATTTATATGAATATGTTTTTTATTTTCATTTTTTTTTTCTTCTTCTGAAAGGTTTTGGTATAATTGGGATTTAACCTTTTATCTTCTTCGTCTTCTTCTCTCTACTAAGTTTCTTGTTTAATTTAGTTTTTTTATTTATGAGGTGTGTTGTTTTTTATAATATTTTTTTAATCATTCTTTACTATGTTGCTCCTCCCCTTCTCTGTGGCGGATGATTTACGTACCATTGGCTTTTGGTAACGGTCGCACTAAATATAATTTTTCGCCCTGTTTATTTGTATAGATGGGCGCTCTTTGGTAATGATCTACTAGCTGATCTAGAGTATGAAACTTACGTTGGCCTATGCAGTACATATTGTTCTCCACATGGACACGGAAATGTTTGTTGCGACCGGGAGCCTTTAGAGAAACCGAATAGTCACCCATCTGAAAAAAAGACACATACCAAAAATATTAATTATATATTTTACAAGTATCAAAAAATTTTACTTACATTGGTCTCACTATCCCGTATTAGAAAATCGCCATCATGTCCGTGCTGATTCAGTACCGTATCACATTGACTGCGTGTTATGGCTCCATAATACCATGATTTACCAGCTAAATTTGGTCGTTCCATGGGTGGCGGTGAATTTTGTGGCATACCATCGGCCCGACGATCAATTGAATCACCATTGGCATTGGCTGGATTATTACCATTGCCCGCAGCACCACCATTATTACGATACGGGGTACTTAGATATTCATTTAATTCTTGTAAATAATTGCGTGGAACTAAACCGACTTGACCTTGATTATTGCGTGCCTTATACCAATCGGGATCGGAGGCTGGACGATCCACAATCTCTAAACGATCGCCTTTTTCGAAGGAGAGTTCTTGATCGTTATTGGAATTGAAACTATATAAAGCGACCTATATATGAGGGGGGAGAAAAAGAAAAAAAATTCGGTAATTAGTAAAAGAATAAAAAATATGATAAATATGATTCGGACATTTTGCAAGTCTCTAGAAGTGAAGTGATTCTTCTAATCTTTCATATAACAAAAGACCTAACCTTTAAAGGTATTTTAAAATTAAGAAACCTTTTTAAATTATAGTACTATAAGACCCTAAACTGTTGATGTATGGAAATAGTTTAAGAAATTCGTACTTATGTATATGGAAATTTCGAACCGAATATTCTTGTTTTGTGTCTCAGAAGGTATAATTATATGGGTGAGAAACCTAAATGCTGGCCGATATATTTAATTATGGTCAGGTTCGAGTTTTTTTATCACTATTTCCTTAGAAAGCGGAATGATTACAACCGATGGCTAAAACATCTTAGAATTCCATCATTTGTAGGTTAAAACTGAATATTTCGAGTAAGGACTATCCCCTATACTATGGTAGAAAACACCTATATAGGGACAACCCACACACTATATTTAAAATTTTTGGTGGAGAAATTTGGTACTCAAATAAGAACCCATTGTACCAAATTCCAGCGAATTCGGTTGAAAAACGCGATCAAGAACCGCAAAATATCAAAAATTGGTCGGTATCCTTATATGGGGGCTATGCCTAAACGTGGACCGATATTGTCCATCTTCGAACATGACCTGCCTGCAGACAAAATACGACTCTATACTCAATTTTGGCGAGCTATCTCAATTCCTTCAGGAGATTACAACAGACGGAATATTTCGATGAGTTACAAAATTGACAAAATTAATATACCCTCCATACTATGGTGGAGGGTATAAAAACACAATGTTTTATTCCCTAGACCTTCGAAAGCCATATGCTGAGGGTATATATTTGTCCGCAACGCTTTAGAATATAGAAACAAATCTTTATGTCCTCAGGAGGAGGGGGAGAACATATCAGGTATCTTCATACATAAGTTCCTCCGCCATTATTTTAGAGAATGGAGATTTGTGGTATAAGTTCCAGAGATACAATGCCATTGTGGCTGTCCTGTGTCCTCCATATCCTCACTAATCCCATATTTGAGGTATATACCCACCAAAATGGAAATGGACTTCATAAATCAAGATGATTTTCCGATGGAATTCGGGATTGTATCTATTATTTCAAGGATCCAATCCATCAATCAACATATAAACTGAAGACTTTCTATATGCGGAAGTACTTCTAATATAATGAAAAATACATTTTCAAACGTCGTCAATGAACTGATAACCCTTTGGAGGTCTCTTATAGTTCTTAAAGAAAATATCGATTACCATAAGCCCTTCCAAAGATCCATGTAGACAAAACATCAACAACGTGTCCTTATACATGATTTGCAGAAAAAAATCTACATCTAGATAGCATGAGCACTTAGTGATCTTCTATAGATATACAATTTGTTTCTACAAATCCACGAGTTCCAAGAACTAAAAATATCAACTCTCCTTTCGAGTTTTTTTTTTATTTATATCAAAATAATTTCTCTCATTTTCATACTCACCACTATATCTAATACATTCTCAGCCATTGCATATGTATGTATTTCACCATCATTATCACAATCTTCGGTTGTGTAATTGCTTGGAAACCAGCCAACGGCATTACCACTTTGTCCCCGCCACCAGCCATCATTCGATTTTTCCAATATCAATATTCGTGTACCCTTGGTCAGTGATAGTTCATCGGGCTGTTGGGCTTGGTAATTATATTTAACAATAGCTGAGCCGATAGCCTCTGATGGATCGGGTGGCAGTCTTCGTGACATTGTTGGACTTTCGATTTGTCTTGATGGCGAACAATTGGGTAGGGTTTTGGAGCCGGAACCCTTTTTCACTTTTTTCTTAATACTGCAAAAAGAGAGGGGGGAAACGAGTTAGTAATTTTTTTTTTTGCAATAATTTTAAAGTAGAATTATAATAATGTTTAACCCACTTTTTTTAGGAAACTAATATGTTTTATTATGGAAGACATTTATTTATGTCCATAGACGATTTTCGTAGTCCTAATAGTACCTCAACATTTTCGGTATTTTGTGGTTTTTTGAGCATGTTTTTCAATTGAATTCACTTAATATCGGCACATTGTGTTCTTATGGGATACCAAATTTTCAGACTAAAAATTATCAATATCGGTATTTTTTTTCGGGAAGACCCCCATATAAAGTTACTCCCAAAATTTCGGTACTGTCCTATATAATTTCTTAAAATAACCTCAACCTCATGGCTAATGAGGGTATATACATTTTGAAAGGGCAAAAATGTGCCTCATTGAAATATTGATTTTAGACTCAATGTAATATTTCTTCCAAACTTAACTAAAGTTTAAAGATGGGGAATATCGGTCCAATCCTTCTGGGTACTTCCCCACAATGTGAAATTGAAAGAACTTAAATATGTGATTTAAACCGACTACTTAAAATCGGACGAAAATATATAGGAGCTTATACAAACTTCAGTACATTGTACACAAACTTGGGTCTTTAGTGTACAATTTACATTAAATAGGACGAAAATATATATGAGAACTATAGCTAAATCTTAACCGATTTTCCCGAAACTTAGCACACGCCATTCTAGTCTCAATTCAGTTCGATATGCCAAATTTCGTGCAAATTGAATGATATAAAGGGACTTTGGTACACCATTTTCATAAAATCTGATGAAAATATATACGGGAGCTATATCTAAATCTGAACCGATTTTCACGAATCTTAGCACACGTCATTCTACACTTCATCCAGTAGACTATGCCAAATTTCGTACAAATCAAAAGATGTATAAGGGCTTTGGTGCACCATTTACATTAAATCGGACGAATATATATATATATATATATATATTTCTATATCTATATCTGAACCGATTTCCATGAAACTTAGCACACGCCATTCTGGACTTAATTCAGTGTGCTATGCCAAATTTCTTGCAAATCGAAGGTTATATAGGGACTTTGGTGCACCATTTACTTAATATCGGACGAAACTATATATTAGAGCTATATGTAAATCTGAACGGATTTTCTCGAAACTTGGCACACGCCATTCTGGAATCAATTCAGTACGCTATGCCAAATTTCGTGCAATTCGAAGGTTATATAGGCACTTTGGTGCACCATTTACTTAAAATCGGACGAAAATATATATGGAAGCTGTATCCAAACCCAAACCGATTTCAACAAAACTTGGCACACGCCATTCTAGTCTCAATTCAGTATGCTATGCCAAATTTCGTGCAAATCAAAAGAAATGTAGGGGCGTTAGTTCACCATTTATACAAAATCGGACGAAAATATATATGGGAGCTATATCCAAATCTGAACCGATTTTCACGAAACTTAGCACACGCCATTCTACACTTCATTCAGTACGCTATGCCAAATTTCGTGCAAATCGAGAGTTATATAGGGACTTTGGTGCGTCATTTGCTATAAATCGAACGAAATTATATATGGGAGCTATATCTAAATATCAACCCATTTCCACGAAACATAGCACACATCATTCTAGACTCATTTCAGTAGGCTATACCAAATTTCGTGTAAATCAAATGATATATAAGGACTTTGGTGCACCATTTACATTAAATCGGTAGAAAATATATATGGGAGCTATATCTAAATCTGATCCGATTTTCACCAAAGATCCAAAAGATCCGAATAAGAATGGATATAAAATTGTCTTAGCTATTTTGAAGCAAGTCAAGTTTAGAAATGCACAGTTTTCCAAAGGAAACCAAAGACGTCTAGGAAAATTTGTGACACATATTTCGAAATGTACGAACTTCCAAGGCAGCAATTTGATTCGTCATGTGTTTCAATGGGCCAACAACGACTGTCACCTCAGTCGTTTGTGTAATATACTCTTGTACTGATATATATAATAATTTCTATAGAAATTGAAAGCAATATTTTAGGAAATGGATTTCTCAATCAATAAAAACGCAGAGTTAGTAATAATACAAGGTCTTTGGTTTCGATTTACAAATTATTGTCTGCTTAATTGATTTTTATATGACGTTTCTTATCACATGATCATATTTCAGTTCAGAATTTTCAGCAATTCATTGACTTAATGCTGAGGGGTGGGATTAGACTACACAAAATTTCGTCATTATGTTCTCAGTATATTGAATCTTTAAAAGTAATTATACAGATTCAAGGTCGTTGGTTTCGTTTTACAAATTATTGTCTGCTTTATTGAATTCTATATGAAATTTGTTATCAGCTGATCCTATGTCATTTCAAATATTTTAGAATTTCTGTCAGTGACTCAATGTTGAGGCGGGGTTGCTTAGAGTACAACAAATTTCTTTATTCGTTCTCAGTATATTGAGCCGTTGGGGTAAATTTGATAGTGTTTTTGTTTATTATCAATTAAAATATATTTTGTTTCTATTATTGCAACAAATATTACGTAACAATATACAATCAAATACAATAACTGGGACAGATGTCAACATATCACACAGAAAAAAATAATTTTTGAAAAAAGGGAGGAATTTGAATGATGTCTTTCTCGCTCTCTCTGGGTTATTGGGGGTTTCATCACCATTATTGTGCCACGCGAGTTCATAAAAAAACTTAACTCAACTGAACGACCGAACCGAACGAACCACTGAATAAAAAACAAGCAAAGTAAAAGCCCATAAAAAACAACATAAGCTTCAGGAATGGTTTATTGCTATTATTATTATTCGTCTAACGAGCAAGGAGGAGGATGAGGAGGAAATTTAACGCTTCATAAGTATACGTTTTTGGTTTTTTTTTTTTTTTTTTTTGCGCCGAAGTAAGATAAATCGACAGAGACACACGCACGCACCGGCAACAATAGGGGTACTACAACTAAAGTCTAAATGATGAACTTCTTCAAATGAAGTGTTGCACACACACAGTGGGGGAGCTGCTGTTGCTATTTGTCGTTTGTGTACTTTTTTGTTGTTGTTGTTATTGTCTGGAAATGGAAATGTTGAGGGGAGATGGGAGGACAAGCAGCGAAACACATCAGAACAATAACAATATGTTTTTTTGAAGAATTCATTGGCAGCTGCGATAACAGCCAGAGAACCCCGGGGGAAAATACATAATGAACAGACAACATTTGTCTCAATAGATTAACAAAAACAAAAAAATCATACGTGAATTTTGAGAAAAAAAGTGTGTGATGGCTTATTGTAGGCAAAAGTATATATACATACATAAAACAAATTGCAAATTAAATTGTGTTATAAAGTAATAATAATTTAGCATTAAATAAATTAAATAAACAATTATAATACATACATAATTACATGGCAAATATATACACACACATACAAGATAATAATCAATAAAAATATACATATAATGATAATAAAAAAACATTTTGCAACTTAATAAATTGAACCAAAAAATCGAAGCAAATAAGCCAAAAGCTATAAAGTAAGGAAGAAGAAAAAAATAAGAAATACACTTGTTTTGTGGAATGAAACTATGACATGGGTAAAAGAAAACAAATATTGGATTAGTGATTATAGATTGGTAAGATATATTTATTTATTGATGGTTTACTACTCACCTATCGAAGAGTGATGGCTTTTCCTTTTTCACATAATTACTGGGCACATATCCGGATAAATTACGACTGTTTTGTACACGCCACCAATGTTTGGTATCATCTAACAGCAGATAACGTTCATTTTTTCGCAAATCCAATTCTTGTGCTCCCTGTGCTGCATAATCGTATTTGGCTACTACGTAGCAAACGTCTTCTTGTGATTTTCCTGGGAGGGGTAAAAAAAGACGGGAGATTAATATTTTTTTCTAAAATAATAAAAATTATAAGAAGAGTTAAGGCAAAATAGAAGAATTAATTCAATACGAACTACTATCAAAATTAAGCAGACTTCCTAGCCTCTTTTTTAAATAAGAACCTCTTTTAATGTTTCTACACAAGAGAAGGAAACTAATGTATGGGTTCTAATAAAACAAGTAAAAATTGTTTCCCCAGCCCATGGTTGACCGAGCGGCTACGGAATATAAGGTATATGTTTTTAACAAATAATTGACCATCTGTGGAGCGGTAATTTGGAAAGAGTGGACCGATGGGTCCCATCTTCAGGGATGATGTAGTATTGTAAAAAGTATTACGATTTGTAAAATTTGGATCAAATCGAAAATTTCATTCGTTTGATATTGAACTAAAATTTTTTTCAAAAATTGTGAACCTTTGTGGATGAGATTTATGAGCCGAAATAGAGATTTTAACAAATATTCTAAGTATTTTGTCAGATCCCTTTCACAGTGTAGAATATGTGATGTTCTGCATATAATTATGACGATAAGAAAATCTGGCAAAAATAAAGTTTTCAGTTCATTCCAGACCCTCAAATAACCAGAAGAACATGATATATTGGACCCAGTGCCACATTTTACAGTTTATCATATATCGACTAGTTGAGCCAATCTAGACATGTGTGACCATATCCGTATAACTTGTATGCAATATACAGGGAAATTTATCTAATATCTAGAATATAATTACAATATAGTTGTAATTTTTGAGGTATATTTTTAGGCGCAGTAAAAAATAGAAACATTGATTTTTCAAAGAGTATTTTTCTAGCGATGAACCTGGCGCCAACAAATAGGTAATGGGTGTTTTGATGATGAATCGGCCAATTTAATTCCACTTTTTAAAAAATCGTAACTTTAAGTGTCCAAAGGCATTGTTATAGTCATAATTTTTTTAAAAAATGTTTCCTGAATAATCATGATTAACGTAGTTATGAATTTAGGCAGTTAATCTGAGACATACTCCAGAAGGACATAGACCGAAGAAATTGACAGGGGAGTAATTGGCTTTCAAAGTGATACCGATTATACAGATTAGCCGGTCAAATGGACCAAAAGTTTTCTGTAAAATGTGACAAAATTTGCATATTATGACGAATATGCTTCCTGCGGAAAGACATGTTCGGATAGGTGGGCAATCTATACTAATAAAAGAGTAAACTGATTGACCGACTGACTGACGGATTTAACGATTCATCAACGCCCAGACGAAACGACTGAAGCTAGAATCTCGTAATTTGGGGAGAGTTTCACTCTTGATCCAAAGGTGACAGATAAAGCTGGGTTTTCGGAAATTCCTACTAGAACGGTACGAAAAGTACTAAATGTGATACCATTTGTATTTGGCGAACCGGTAGAGCTAGAACTCTTAAATTTTAAATGATGGTCACTGATGGAGTGAAGATTAGTTATAGCAAAGGGTGTTTTGAACATTCGAACTATAAGTATGCGAAAAGTAGTAAAATGTACTAAATTTGGTACAATTTCGTAGCATGTAAATGGAAAGAGCTAAAAAATTTGGAAGGCGAATTAGGGTTGAGAAGTAGGATCGATATAAAGAAATGGTTTTGAAAGCGTTTACTCATGTGTACGAGTAGTACTGTATGGTACGATATTTGGTACAAATTTCATTTGGAGGCACAAATCGAGCTGGAATCCTGAAATTTGAAATTAACAATACGAAAAGTACTAAATCGTACTATAATTGGCACAATTTGGATTTGGATGAACCGACAGAGCTGGAACAATGAAATTTTGAGCTAGGATCATTGTTGGTGTGTAGGATTAGTGTATGTAGGAAATTTTGGAAATTCGTACTAATGTGTACTATATGGTACCAAATTTGGATTTGGGTGAACCGATAGAGCTGGAATCTTGACATTTGGAGTTAGGAGCATTGTTGGGGAGTTGAAATGCGCTATTTAGGAAGTTTGGGAAATTCCTACTAATGTGAATTAAATTTGGTACAATTTAGATTTTTAGTGAACCGATGTAGGAAGTTTTGGAAATTTGTACTAAATGGTACCAAATGTGAATTTGGGTGAACCGATTGAGCTGGAATTTGACGTTAGGATTATTGTTGGGTTGTAGGATTGAGTTTTGTAGAAAATTTTGGAAATTCGTACTAACGTGTGAGCTGATAGAGCTGGGATTCTGAAATTTGGTGTTAGAATCATTGTTGGGGTCTAAGGTTGTGGTATGTAGGAGGTTTTGGAAATTTGTACTAAATGGTACCAACTTTTGATTTGGAGAACCGATAGAGCTGGAATCTTGAAATTTGAAGATAGGATCTCTGTTGGGGTGTAGGATTGGGCTATGTAGAACTTTTCTGGAAATTCGTACTAATGTGTACTAAATGGTACAAAATTTGAAGTTAGGTGAACCGATAGAGCTGTAATGCTGACATTGGGTAACCAATTTGGATTTGGGTGAACCTATTTTTGAAATGGTTATTTTGTCGAAATAAGTACTACCTAAATAACCTAAAAGAATAACACTTCCAACCGATTTCATATTTGTGGTCGAATTTTCATCTACCCAAAATTTTTGGGGGAACGTTATTCTATTTTCCTTGGATTTCAAAAACTAAAATGAGCGAAGAAAATTTATAGGTTAGAAAACAAAAACATGTCAATATAACCATGCTTACCGTGCTTCATGTTGCCCGCCATTGATTGTTGACCACCACAACTGGAATTGCCACTACTGCTGCCGGCACTATAATCGCCACTATTCGACGGCACTTGACTGAAGGTTACACTTTTGTGTTGGGCACTACACGATGAGGCGGTCGAGAGATTCCGTTGATGATGCTGTGAGGACGGTGGTAGTGGTGGCTGTTGTTGTGATGATTGGGATGGATGAGGATAACGGGTCTGATGGGCCGGTGAAGCTGGCGTTGTTGGATATGATGACTGTTGTTGTTGGTTGGGATAATAAGATGATCCCGCTGTTTGTTGTTGCTGTTGTGTTTGAAAGTTTTGATGTGGCAGTGGTTGTGGCTGTTGGTGATGTTTTGGTAGTTGTTGTTGCTGTTGATGTGTTGTGTTGTTTTGTGTTAATAAGGGTTCGGGGACAGTACGTGTAAAACGTTGAGGGTATTCCAACATTCCAAGAGAACTCCCCTAAAATGGATTTAGAGGAGAGCCGAGAAATGCAAAAATTTTGTTTGGTTTGGTTTTGGGTTCGTGGTGGGTTGCGGTATTTTTTTCGAGGTATATTGGTTGGTATCCAAAATCCTCCGCCGCCGCCGTTGTTTGAATTAACGTCTCTTATATGGGTTCCAAATTAATGTGACTTCTGGTTATCCAAAATGTTGGGAAGGAAGAAAAAAGAAATGGAAAAAGAGAATTGATTTTCAAAATTCCGTATTCTTCTTCTTTGTTCCAATAATGTGGTTTTGGTTTTTCGTTGCTGATTTTGGATGATTGGTTTGGAAGTACTACTTTCCAAAGGAGAATGTCGATAATGTTGCTGATGATAATGGTGATGATGAGGTTGTTGTTTTTGGATGATGTTGCTTGGTCGATTATCCTTCTATGACGGGGCAATCCAATTCTTTGTAATGATCATCGTCTAAGGACTGTGAAGGCCAATGTTTATACATTTCTAATGTGTGTGCATGAGTGTGTGCGTGTATTTGTGTGTGTGAAAGAGAGCGCAAAACCCAAATCAGCAAAAATCATAAGGAATCAACAAGCAACAATTCAGTTCAGAAGTGATGAAGCGAAACCGAAAAATAGAAGATGAAGAAATAAAGAAAAATTAATTTTAATGAAAAAAATCCAAATTAAATTAAAAAAATATATATTTTGTAATAAAAAAGCACAAATCAAATATCAAATATGGCAAAAATTTAAAATTTTGTTTATCAATAAAATAATTGGTGAAATATTTAAAAATTTGAAATATGAAGATGATAATGATATTAGTTTGTTAATCTTAATACTAAAAACAAATTAGATATATTAGTTTTGAATATTGTTTGGATTAATGGGTTAATTTATTTATTTATGAAAACATAGTTCTGCACATAATTTCATAAGAGATTAATATAAACAACTCGATCCTGCTAGTAGTTTATACATTTATTAACAGTAAAAAAATACAACAACAAAAAATGTAGAATTTTTTTTTCTGCCATAGATTTGTTGTCCCCAATTATTTTCTGATGATGGTTGCCTGCCTATTCGATTGAATATTGATTGAAATATAGAGAAGCCAGGGCAATGAGGTGCCCTACTTTTGTCAATGCTAATTTTTTAGATGTCTAACAGACCCCCATTCGACATTTCACATTCATAAGCAAGTGAACCATTCATTCGTTTTGTCATTCATTCACTCACTCCGGCACTCATTGGGTGTTTTTTTTTTTTCAATTTTTTTAAGACGAATGCGAAAAAAAAATGCTATCAAAAAGTGGGTTGTACAAATATTACTTCTAGAACGAACGCTCGCTCTGCTCATCAACATCAGTGGAGTTCAGCAGTTCATGTGCCGCCCGCAGCATTGAGTTCATGTTTGTTTTTGTTGGTATTCATCATTGAAAGGCAGCCCCCTCGCCCTTCCTACCCTCTCCACTAACACAGCGTGCGCAAGCAACAAACAACTTGAAAGTCAATAATGAATTGTAAAATCTGTTTGGAATCTCTTCTTTACACTTGGACGGATTTTTTGCATACATAAATGTCAAACAAATCGTCATGTTGCAGCAGCACATACACACGAGGCAAAGAAAATATACATACATACACACATACAAATATCATACATACATCCATACACAAAAATGTTGGTATTAGCTGGAATTATTTTGGATGTAAAAGGGATCGGAAAATATTCCAAACCCCATAGTAAGAGCCTTCCGATCTAATTTTCTTTTCCTAATAGAAGGTCTTTAGGTTTTCCAATATTAGAACTTCATTATAAAGACATCAAACTATGAAAAAGTTTCAATGTCCATCAATAAACGTAGACTTTTTAAGTAATATTTTTTCGAGAACGATTTCGAATCTAAATTATTAAAAGAAACTTTGAATGACAACCCATATAAATTTTATAGGGTCCAAATATATTTTATAGGGTAGATTTTTAAATAAACGAGTTCGAATCTTAATTATTGAAAGAAATTTTTCTTCAACGACCATTCAAATATATTTTATAGGGTCCTCATTTTATAGAAACTAGGATAATTTGGAGAGCGATTTTTTAACGAATATATTTCAGGGACCATTCGTAGCGTAGATTTTTTACAGAGTATTTTTTCCAAGAATACTCATTTATTATTATTAATTTTTATATCCTCAGCCTTATGGCTAATGAGGTATATACTCTTTGATACGGTGAAAATGTGCCTAATCGAAATATTAGTGTTAGACCCCATGTTTCTTGGGACCAAATCGGTTTCAGAATATTTGGAGTCGATTTATCCATGTACGTCTGTCCGTGCGTTTTCCGTCTGTCTGTCTGGCTGGCTGGTGCGCACTATAACTCTCGAAGGCAGCAACCGATTTCATTCAAACTTTGCACATCTTAATATTTCTGCCAAACATAGATTAAGTTCGAAGATGAGGAATATCGGTCCACTCCTTCTGGTACCTCCCCTACCAAAAAGGTCAAAATTGTGCTAAAAATTAATTTTATAATAACTTGCAAACGGACTATCCAATTTAAACGAAACTTTGTACAACCTAGTATCTTTACCAAGCCTACATCAAGTCAGAAGATGGGACCCATTGGTCCACTCTTTCTGGTACCTACCCCACAAAGGGTCAACATTTTAAATATTTATAATACCAATATCAAGCTAATGGAATGTCCGTTTTGAACCAAACTTTGCCAAACCTATTACCTTTATCAAGCCTAGATCACGTTTGAAGATGGGACCCATTGGTGCACTATTTCTGGTACTCCCCCACAAAATGGTCAAAATTGTCCTAAAAATTAATTTAATAATAACAAGCAAACGGTCAACATTTTCAATATTTATAAATGCAATATCAGGCGAATGAAATGTCAGATTTGAACCAAAACTTGCACAACCTATTATATTTACCAAGAATAGATCAAGTCCTTCTAGTACCCCCCAAAAATGGGTCAAAATTTTCCATATTTGTAAATCCAATATCAGGCGAATGGAATGTCAGATTTGAATCAAACCTTGCACAACCTATTATCATTACGAAGTCTAGATTAAGTCAGAAGATGGGACCCATTGGTCCACTCCTTCTGGTACCTCCCCCACAAATGGCCAAAATTGTCAATATTCGTAAATCCAATATCAGGCGAATGGAAT
Organism: Musca vetustissima; assembly: GCF_032173495.1. NCBI lineage: Eukaryota > Metazoa > Arthropoda > Insecta > Diptera > Muscidae > Musca > Musca vetustissima. The sequence goes on from NW_026880049.1 coordinate 24,256, forward strand.
GTCCGATATGAACCGAACTTTGCACAACCTATTATCTTTACCAAGTATAGATCATGTTTGAAGATGGGACCGATTGGTCCACTACTTCTGGTACCTCCCCCACGAATGGTCAGTGTTTTCAATATGTATAAATTCAATATCAGGCGAACGTAATGTCATATTTGAACCAAACCTTGCACAACCTATTATCTTTGCCAACCCTATATCAATTTCGAAGATGGGATCCAGTAGTACACTCCTTCCGGTACCTACCCCACAAATGGTCAATATTTTATAAAATGTTATCAACATTAAATCTGAAACCTCTTCGATAAAAATATATTTCTTATATAAAGCTTATAATAAAAATCTGTGTGTATTTCCGAAGACTTCCGCATACCATAGGCTTGGGATATATATATGTCGGCAAAACCGACTGACACTTTGTATACCCTACACAAGTATGTTGCGAATTATTTATCCTAGACCCGAATTATTTATCCTAGACCGAATTATTTATCCTAGACCCACCTTTAAGTATACCGATCGACATATCTCGACTATTATAATTTGTAAACACGATACAGGCCACAGTTATGGACCAATTTTCACGAAATTTTGCATGTAGGATAGGTTCTGGCCAATGAAGACCAATTGTTTTTGGAAAAGATCGGTTAATATTTAGAGGATGAAATGGACCAAATACTTAATTTTTGTCTGATCGCTCCAGAGGACGCAATTATGGCCCAAACATCGCGAATTTTTACAAATAAGCATGCCAGTTTTGATAAAGATCGGACAATATTTAGCGGGTCAAATGGACCCTCACTTTTGTGTGAAAAATGGTAAAATTTGTATTCGATGGCGTATATATTTACTCCTGAAGAACATGTATCCAAGAAGCTGATAGTATATCCAAGAGGAGTGGTTAGCCTTTAAGTTGATACCAATTATATTGTCGTATGTACTCGGATGTGGGAGTTACCCTTAAATATTTACAGGTGCTTAGGTATTCATATATTATTAAGTAACATATTACCATACTGAATGGCGGAAATATAGCGCGGATCGCTTTGAAATTTTCAATGAGGATCCATTTATGGTCAAGGACAACGTCTATAACTTTCGGTGATGATTAGATAATAATTTTGGGATGAACTGGACTGAGAACTTATTTTTTTTTTGTTTTTTTTTTCGAGTCGATCTATAGGCCAAAATTACAAGCCGAACATCACAACACAACTTATGGTAAAGGGAGAATGGACAAGTAGTTAGAAGGACTGTACTGAATATTAGTAATATTCGGAAAATATGTCAGTGTAAAGAAGTGGTGCTGTTGGCCTCTTATTGGGAAAGAGGGTGCAAAAATCCCGAAATATTGCCCAGACTCGGAATAAAACTTCGCAGAAAGTTAGAGTTCCGTGGTAGTTGTGAAGGGTATCGTATGGTTGGCCCCGTCCGACTATACTGCTCCGCTCACTGGTTTATTTTTTATTTTTTAAATTTTATTATAAATTATTTTTTATATATCATATTTTTAATTATTTATTTAAATTTTTATTTGTATTACTATTTTTATTCAGATTATTTTTATTATCACTTGGCAACCCTTTTAAAACGCTATGCAAAATTGAAAAGTTGAGGAAATTAATTTGCAATTGGTGTGATAAGAACAGGAAAAGAAGCAGTAATTGAAAATCAACATTGGAAAATAGGTCAATAATAGTTGGAGAGACACAAACAAATTAGTTGAAATGGAAAATGGGGAAATTAAAATGAAAATGTGTGGTTAGAGAAATTAATTGGATGGAATAGCCCTCAAAGGGAGATTTTGCGCAAATACAATTCAATAAAATTGTTTAAATACATTGAGGTCTGAAGCTCGAATAACTCTTTCATTTATTAAAAATATCAAAAAGGTCGAAAAAATACCAAAAATTTGGGAATTTTTAGAGATGATTAATCGAACTATTCCCCCAGCAGCTTATATTTATAGAGTTAAACTGCTTAAATTTTTATAAATTTATTAATAGGGCTAGTTTGAACTATGTAAATTCAAAATTTTTAATTAATTTAATCTATGCCAAGCTTGAAATCGATTAGGTCTATAGGAATTGAATTTTAAGAAAAAAAAAATACTATTTTTTTTAAATTTTAAATATGTTATGTATTTGTTTGAAGTGCCAACTTTTGCAGATATCATTTCAAAGAAAATCAGTTCACATTAAAAAAAATAATTAAAACTCTTTTTTTCGTATTTGTTCAAATTTTTGCTGCACAAATAGATAAAGTCACTGTTTGTTGCTCATTGGCATCATGATCGTCATCATAGCTATATACTCCAGATCTTTCTGACACCGCATGGAAAACTAAATTAACATTGAAAGAAATAATAAACTGTAACATAATACAGTCAGCTCTCTATAAAAGTAATATGCAAAAAAAATAATAATAATTTTATTTATATATTTATATACCATTGCCAATCACATACAATTCAAATAATATTTTTTTTTATGAAATTTGCCATTATCTAGAACTGTCTGTAATGTAGTGAAAGTTTTTTTCACTGCTACACTACTCTCAATACAAATAAATATATATGGATGAGTGAATTAATGGTAAATAGTAGAATGACAGCATTTAAGATTTAGCCACACACGAAAAAAATCCTCCGGCGGTGTTATTTACTTTTTCTTTTGACAAAAGTTATCATTATATAAAGTAGTAAATAAAAGATGACAACAACAACAAGAAAAAAGTGACAATAAGTTTTTTGTGTTATTTTATGTGCGAGTGTATATATAACTGTTACTTTCGTTACGGTTTAATAATTTTGAATTTCCCCACTTTTTTTAGCATCTTGCAAATATTAATTAGCAAGCCACAAAATAAATATTTTTCTTTTGGAAATTATTTAAAAAAAAAACAACAGTTAAAAAAATCATAAAATCATTTTATGACTGTGTAGCTCACATAGAGGGTGGCGTAGGGGATGATGGCAACAGCTCTGATTGGCTTTAACATGGCGAAGTCCATCGTGGTCACAGACCTCCCCGCGGTGTCACCTGGGGTAGCTATTTTCATCACCCGTTGAAATAGAGGAATTAGGCTTCTCCCCATCGCATATACAGTGCTATCCAGTGGGCTGTGTGAACGATTGAAGCCAATGGTCAATGACATTATTGGGCCATACCAATGCGGCTTCGGCCTGGCAAATCCACCATTGACCAGATTTTCACTCTGCGCCAAATCGTGGAAAAGACCCACGAAAAAACACATCGACACATAATACCTATTCGTCGACTATAAAGTCGCATTCGACAGCCCTCCATCCGTTCAGAGGTATTTAAAGCTATGTCTGCGTTCGGCGGCTTCCTGCAAAATTAATACGGCTATGCAGGATAACTTTAACTTGCACAAGGTCAGCAGTTAAAGTCGTAAATGACATCTCGAGGATTCAGACAAGGTAACAGTTTGTGGTGTAATCTTAACATCCTGCTGGAAAAGGTCTTTCGAGACGCAAAGGTGAACAGAAATGGCACTCTGTACACCAAACAACACACTCGCCTACCCCAATGACATCGATATAATGGGTCGAACATTGAGAGCGGTAACCTTTGAACAAATTGAGAAGGAGTCTTCCAAAGTGGGTCTGGCAGTAAACGGCGAGAAGACCAAGCTGATGGTATCAACGCGAAAGACGTTCAGTAGACTCGGACCAACTGTGGAACTTGAGAACTACAGCTTCGAGGTAGTCAAAGATTTTATATACCTTGGTACCGCCATAAACAAAACAAATGACATCAGTTTTGAAATTTGGAGATGGATTGTGATGGCCAACAGATGTTACTATGGTCTAAGTAAGCAGAACAGAAACAAGGCTACCTCCCGCCAGACCAAACTCACACTTTACAAGACGCTGATACTACCTGTGCTGTTATATGGATCTTAAGCATGGGTACTTGCACAAGCAGATGAGCCAGCTCTTGGGATGTTTGAAAGAAAAAATTCTCCGAAAGATCTACGGGCCGATCTGTGTCGATGGTGAATTTCGGCGTCGTATGAACCACGAGCATTACAATTTATACGCCGACATCGACATAGTCAGTCGTATTGAGCTGCAGCGACTACAATGGCTAGGCCATGTTGTGCAAATGGATGAGAATTTTGAGCTGGGGCCAGAATGCCCCAGCTCAAAAGGCATATAAAAGCGAGCCTACTGATGGTTCCCATAGAAGGGGAAGGCCACGAATCAGATGGAAAAACCAAGTAGAAAACAACATCTTGGAACGTGGTTTTTCAAATTGGAGGAGATGTGCACAAGACCGACGCGCTTGGAAATCTTTTTTAAGCTCGGCTTATGGAACAACCCTTCTGTAACAAGCAAGCCAAGTAAGTAAGTTATCTACGCTTTGGTAGTCCCTTATTTCGATTTTACCTGCAGCCTTTCAACACTCAAAGGCTGCCTCTCTTCTATTAACTATACTATAATATTTAATATATTCATAGTTACATGAAATTAGCATTTTAAAGCCCATCATCCGCAAAATATTCCTCTTCAAGATGGCCATCATCTTAAGCCTATTTTTAGCATAATTTTCTGTTTGAAATAATTTTATAAAGAAGCTACTTGATGTTGTGGCCAGGAGGGGGAAGGAGGCACACACAAACAAAATTGCTTACAAAACATATCAGACAAGTATGTTAACATCAACATTTACATACATAAAGAACCTACCAACGCACATTAGACGTCGTTACATCGTAGAGTGTGGAAATTACTGTAATAAAAACCACTACCTTCTTCTTTGTTCTACTCCAAAATTGAGGGCTGTCGAAAAAAACCGTTTTACAAGATCCACACATAAACAAACAAAAAAAGAAAAATCTGGGCAAAATTAAATGTGTGTCATGGCTACTGGCATGAGACCCCCTCCAGTGGTGCTCGCTCTACTGGTCGTCCTGCATGCCCAGCCAGCAATAGCCTACATGGTGTTTTTGTTGTGGCTGGACTGGGGGTTAACACATTTTTTTGAGTCAATTACTATTAAAGTTTTCGTAAAATGGGGAGGCTCTGAAAATGGTAAGTGGGGAGG
>NW_026880050.1:0-30070 GCF_032173495.1 Musca vetustissima
TACTCTATAGTGTACCGTTTTTTTGTTTTTTTTTTTTTTTTTTTTGCCAACAATGTTTATAATACAATAACTTGTGCCGGATACAAATATATTTTAAACGTCACTTATTTCCTCTTGCTAGATAAGGACCTAAACACACCTCTCTAAGGTCATCGCTGATTGGTTACAACATAATGAGGTACGTGTTTTGTCTCAGCCTCAGCTCTCAGTCACATATAACATTGATGGGAAATTTTTATATGAACTCTTAATTACATACATAACTATTTTGACCGGTGTATGGTTTGCATATCAAACCATAATGTGTCTAGAATGTCTTGTGTATCAGGGATGGTCCGATTGACGAATTTTTAAGTTTTCGAATTTCGAATGTCGCAAACGCTCATTTATACATTTCTGGCCTTGTCGTGAACAATTATTTATGTTTTTTATACATTCCAGAACAAGGAACTTATAGCGGAACCTTCGCCAGTAGAATTGTACTGTGATCCAAAAGGCGCAGTAAAAAACGGTTATTCAATAAAAATTCCCAGTACCGGTTCGCTGCATGCCGAACCCATCTGAGTAACAACTGTTGCTAAATGGCTTCACTGGTAGTGTTCTGTTAACCCGTCTACTCGGGACGAAATATATACGGGAGCTATATCTAAATCTGACCAGATTTTCCTAACATACATCATTTCAGTAGACTATGCAAAATTTCGTGAAAATATAAAGCTATATATGGACCTTGGTGCACCATTTACATAAAATTGGACGAACATATATATGGAAGCTACACTTATATGTGAACCGATTTTCACGAACCTTCGCACACATCATTCTGGACCTAATTCAGTACCCTATGTCAAATTTCGTACAAATCAAAACATATATAGGGACTTTGGTGCACCATATACATAAAATCGGACGAAACTATACATGGGAGCTATATCTATCATCACATCATTCTGGATCTAATTCAGTACCCTATGCCAAATTTCTTAAAAATCAAAAGATATATTGGGACTTTGGTGCTCCATTTACATAAAATCGGACGAATATATATATGGGAGCTATATCTGAATCTGAACCGATTTTCACCAATTTCAATAGGGTTCGTCCTTGGGCCAAATAAGTAACTTGTGCTAAATTTCATCCAAATCGGATCATATTTGCGACCTGTACTTTGTTTACAATTTAACATCTACAGAGAGACAGACGGACAAACATAATCGACTCCGAAAAAGTGATTCTATGAATATTCTATAAAGGAACCATGTGTCTATCTCGTTTCCTTTTGCCTGTTACAAACATATAAACAAGACATAATACCCTGTACCACAGTGTGGTGAAGGGTATAAAAATCGGTTATAATATGACAATAACCTTCCGAATTGACACATCCAATTACACCTTCGGACCAAAGATCGAACCAAACAATGACTTTTTTGGTTGTAATGCCCTATCTTCAATTACTTGATGATTCTCAGAACACCAAATGCAACAATTTTGTTAATTTACCTTCCCACCGAGTATCTTTTAAACACCCATTCCACGTTTTTGCGTGAACGGGACTTTATACGATTGTAGGTGTACATCTAAATGCAAAATACTCCATAATATACAATGAGACAGTTTTAATTCCTGAGAAGGGGACGAGGTTTGGGAACACTTTCACTTAAAGCAGCGATATTTTCAGCGGATCCGATCCAGTCTCTTTAAATTTCTTCACAATTTTGCAAATTGCTTACATAGTTGGGCGGTTATGTAAACCATAATCTCCACTTAAACCACGACATGTGACAGAATCAACATATTAGTAGCAGATTTAGGCGATCCATTATCGTCAATATCAGGTTTAGTCGAATTCCAGTCCAATACTTTTGAAACCACGAATGCCTGTATTACAGATTTATATATCTAATTCTCCCAATGCGGTACAATATTTTATAAATTTATTACCTTTTCTTGAGAATATCTTCGCTCAATGATTCAAGACTTAAGCTTCACCTTTTCGTCTGGTCATCAATTAGCTGTCATGATAAAGGGTACGAAATAAAATAAATATTTTTGTACTTTCTATAACCACCATCGTATTATTTACATAGTTTCACCTAACTGGTATAGTAATTCTTTGTTAACATGAACTATGTGCCAAAGTACGCACACAAGAGTGTAACATTCCTAAGGGTATTTGTTTTTGCGACAAACAAAACAAAAACATTTGAATAACCTTGTTTCATATCTGTATCGGTATTTATTTAGAGGGGTAGATAAACTGAAATAAACAGCGAATCACAATGAATTAGATGTAATTAGAATAATTGCAACGGAGTTTTCTAAATATTGACATTTTCTTTACGGCCATATATAAATATATTAGTTGTATAGCTTGAAGAGAATGTGGAACAATTGTTAAACTTGAAAGATAACAGGAAAATCTAAAAAAAATGAATACAGTTAAAATTTCATATAAAAGGTTATTTTTGGTTTAGCATTATCTTGATCGCATATGTCGTCTTCTAAATAATTGTCATAATTAACATCATTTTTATATACATTGTTAACAAGCTCTCACCGATATTCGTGAAAATAAATCTTTGAATTATTCATTATTTTTTCTGAATTAATATGAAACTTCCAGCAAAATATGATTCGTAATAAATACAGCTGCATATAATTCTTTCGATTGAAGTGAATAACACGCGTCCCATGCCACCATTGGCCATTGCTCGTGTATGTCTATAATCATCATAGCCCAATATATCCATCCATATTTGAATATCGCCCGTTTATGTGGTACGGGAACACATATAAATATGAAAGAAAACTCGTAACTTGCGTGAAACATGTTAATAATTTACAATTTGGTATTCATAAATAAAGTGTCATACATACGGACACAATGCTGGATTTCGAACGTCACTATGTCTGTCCGAACTCAAACTGAATTCAACGAGTAAAACGTTTGGTTAGCATAGCATCAAGAAAAAGATGTATTTTGTTTCTTTTTCGCACCCTAATGCTGCATACCGTATGGTTCACTCAACAAATTTTCTTAGTTCTACTGCAAGTAGGTTCACTTTCTTCAAATGAGTTATGAGTCAAAATATTTGATGTTGCAGAAAACGATTTTTTTTAATTTGATGTCTCAACATGGAAATCCCAAAAAGTCCCATTATTCTATTTTTGGCGATTTGGGGATGTTTTTCAACCGATTTGGGTGTAACTTTGTTGTTAGGGTTCTACTTTGGTAGCAATCCACCAAACAAAAACAATATTAGTCAACAGTGGGAGTGCTATTGTTGTATAACAATAATAAGATGGTTTTGGATGGGTGTACTCATATATATACGAAAAGAGCTAATAAGTACTAAATTTGGTACAATTTTAATTTGAAGGAACGGATGAAAATTTGAGCTTATATGTACTGAGTGGCACTAAATTTGATACAATATTTTTAGGTGGTCCGATAGAGCTGAAATCCTGAATCAGGCTGGATTCTTATATTTTGAAATATGATTTCTAATCAATAAGTTAGGTAGATACCTATGAAGTTTATATTAATGTGCCTAAATTGTACCACATTTGGTAAACTTTGGATTTGGGTAACCAATAGAGCTCGAATTATGAAATTTTGTTATACCCTTCACCACACTGTGGTACAGGGTATTATGTCTTTGTGCATATGTTTGTAACAGGCAAAAGGAATCGAGATAGACCTATGGTTCCTTTTGAGAATATGCATAGAATCACTTTATGAATCGATATATGCATGTCCGTCCATGTATTTTTGTTAACAAAGTAAAGCTCGCATTTGTGATCCGATTTGGATGAAATTTGGCACAGTTCACTTCTTTGGCCCTATTGAAATTGGAGAAAATCGGTTCAGATTTAGGTATAGCGCCCATATATAGTTTCGTCCGATGTTATGTAAATGATGCACCAAACTCCCAATATTTGTCCGATTGGGACAAAATTAGGACAGCGCACTGAATCAGGTCCATGCTTATGTGTGCGGAGTTTTGTTGGAATCGGTTCAGATTTAGATATAGCTCCCATATATATAGTGCTCCGATTTTATGAACCAAACTTTCAATATTTGTCCGATTGGCATACAATTTTGCACAGAGTTCTGAATTAGGTCCAGACTGATGTCTGTGAAGTTTAGTTAAAATCGGTTCATACTTAGATATAGCTCCCATATATAGTTTCATCCGATTTTATGTGAATGATGAACCAAACTCCCAATATTTGTCCGTTTGTCACAAAATTTTGCACAGAGTACTGATCAGGGATGGTCCGTGTGACGAATTTTTAGGTTTTCGACTGTCAAAAAGGTGTAAACGTCGAAAACGTCATATATTTATTTCAATATTATCAGCATACACAGTTATTTTCAAGAATATATATTATTTTTACATATATCTGACTATTCCATACAAGAACTGATAAAAAAATTTAAATTTTTTGAGAAGAAAATTTTGAAATTTTATATTAATTTGATAAAGCATGCGTAATTTCCAAATTGATTAATGGAAATAGCTATTTTGTCAGAAACCTAATGGATTTGGGTAGGTTTCCGACGTTTCTGACGTATGTATTATACGTCGGAAATGTATGTCATTTACGTCACTGATTCTGATAGGCCATCTCTGGTACTGATTAAAGTCCAGACTGATCTCTGCGAAGTTTTGTGAAAATCGGTTCAGATTTAGATATAGCTCCCATATATAGTTTCGTCCGATTTTATGTGAATGATGCACCAAACTCCCAATATTTGTCCGTTTGTCACAAAATTTTGCACAGAGTACTGATTAAGGTCTAGACTGATGTCTGCGAAGTTTTGTGAAAATCGGTTCAGATTTAGATATAGCTCCTATATATATTTTCGTTCGATTTTTTGTGAATGATACACCAAACTTCTAATATTTGACTGATTGAGTTTAAATTTGTATAGCGAATGCAATTGAGAAAAAAATGATGCGTGATAAGGTTTTTTTTTTTTAAAAAAAATCGGTTCAGATTTTGATATAGGTTTCATATATATTTTCGTTCGAATTTATGTAAATTGTGGTTACACGAAATTTGGCAGAGGGTATTAAATTGAATATAGTGATTACAAAAAACAAATGGTGTATGCAACGTTTACTTAATTATGTACATGTGTTTATATATAGCTCCCATACATAATTTGACTCGATTTCATACAAATGGTACACCAAAGAATCGAAGTCTGTCCGTTTGACATGCAATTATTCATTGATTTCAGAATGATATGTGTATGGGGTTTTTCAATTGGTTCAAATATATTTAATTTTCGCCCGATTCCATCTCAATGGTCCTCTAAAGATTCTATGGCGGTTCTATCTACAGGATATTGTAGATGTTAACATGTCTTCCATGTACCCAAAGTGGTGAAGGGTATCATATAGTCGGTCCCGTCTGACTTCTGACCTTTCTTTACTGTTTTTTTTTTTTGCAATTACTAAGTAGTATAAGTGGTGAAGGGTGTCATATTGTCGGCCCCGTCTGACTTCTGACCTTTTCTTTATACTTCCGATTTATGATTTATACTTCCGATATATGCAGCTTCCTGTGAAAACAACATAACAAGTTAGGATATGGTTAAATAGTTACCACATTCGCTATCGGGCATAGCGGGCATACCAAGGCTATTGACACATAATGTGAAGATTTTTCAAAAAGTGGAATAAATCGATGTGTGCTCTGAGCTCATATAGCGCTTTATTATGATTAGTGTATGCTTTAGTTTATTTCTTACAGGCTTAAATATTTCGAATGCACATGTAGTGTCATTCTCTAGCTAGTGACATTCTCTAGTTAAATGGAGGTCGTGGTCTGAGGGTAGAAAAGTATATTTAAGTGGCAAGAATATGAAAAACCAAGATATACAAATTAGTCGTTAGTCCAAGTTTGGAGTCATGGCGCGATGAATTTGTGGCTGGTAACTCTAAAGTTCATAATGTTTGTTGCTATTGCAGGTTATTTTTGACCTGACATTGAGTCCTTGTGAGCTTTTTCGTCCTTAATTTCTTAAACCGTAAACTAAGAAACCCGATTTCTAAAGGCTTTCAAATAAAACATGACTTTCAATTGCGCCAAGATTGTTCTATAATTTTCGAGTGTAATGATTTAAATGCGAGATGCTAAACAGTGGTAGGTGGAAGTTAGTTGCTGGTGTTTGGCGTTGATCATGCCTAAATATAGTGACCGAATGGCAATAACAACACTTTGACCATCTGTATGTACGATCTATTCTGTATTTTTGGAAAAATAAAATCAAATTGAATGTAGGAACTAAAATATATTGTTAGTATTTTTACTTATATGGGATAATCAATATTTTGAATGGACATGTTTTTTGTGGGAATTGTAACTTGATGGTCGATATGTGATATATCATTCCTATTAGAGAGCTTTATTACTTGACTATGTCTATATTTTATAAAGCTTGAGTAATATACACGTAGTTTGCAACTCCTCAAAAGATTTGACGGAGACTCTTGATCAGACTAAATTTCGATGTTGATTTAGCAATGTCCGTCCGTCTATTCAAATCACGATAGTGGTCCGTATATCAGAGGTAGTAATAACATTTGTCACATACATCGCTACTACACGTAGAATATTTGCTATTGAAAATGGGATATCGAAAATATCTAAAATTTTCCCTATATATATATTTGGGTCCTCAATAGATAAAACAAATTCTTGTGTAAATTGGCCTTTAAGATTTCAACTGTTTCTGTTGAAGTACGGAGGACCCCGCTGGTGCGACATGATAATTTATTTGTTGCATTTATTATTGGAAAATCATTTTGGAGAGGGATGGGGCTTCCTACCATATGCCAAAAATTATTTGAAACATATCTCCATTCCAGTTATCCCTCTGTTACCATTCACTTAAGCGGAGCCGACTGTAATTTGGATGGCCATACTGCTAACAGTTGTTGAATGCATTTGTCCGTGCCACTATGCAGTGCAACAGAAAACATACAAAAAACGTGCAACAAATAATGAGCGAATGTTGATTGAGGTTATATATCATGCGGCGGATTGTTTGACTAACTATATCCCCAATCCTGTATAAATCCAAAACTAAGCAAGCCACAACTTATGTATGGTTGAGTGGACAGGGAGACGAACAAATCCTACATACGTATGTACATAAATATGACTACACTTTCCGCGACCTATCAACTACCTTGCGGTCATTGAATGACGATCAGTTTGTTAGCTTTGTATTGTATGAAATATGAAAGGAAGCATAAACGTACTGTGGATTCCACAGAAATCGAAGGGGGAGCAGTAAATTCACGAAGAAAGTTGTTATAGGCAATTGGTGGCATGGGAAAATGTCTTGAACAATAATACATATTCACACACACACACGCTCTCACATGTCTCAAAAATACCATACAATTATGATTGCTTTTTTTCAAACATAAGAAAAGAAAATCGCAAACTATAAATTAAGGAGCATACGGGTTAACTATGTATGCAAAACCAGAAGGTAGATTTTTTTGACAAGTTACTATAATCATGGAAACATATTGGAGACTACTTGACTTGTAATTTGATGTACTGTTACAATGTAACTGTAATTTGATTGGAGCAATCCGTTGGGTTTGGAATTACGGTTTATTAATTTTTTTTTATTATTTTAACTTCGGTAATCATATCTGGAACATATTAGTCAGGAACATGATTTAATTAATTTGATTATAAAATTTGCTCTACGAGTACCTGAGAATAATAAAACGAAAACCCATTTCAATGATTCAAATTAATCAATATGTATAGTGGGTAACCCCCAAATTCGGTATATGGCGGCATCACCAAAATATTGACCGATATATGCAATTTGCAATACCAAACCATCCTAGGAGTACTAGCAATGTCTTGCAAAATTTCTTAAATATTGCGCCCTACATAGTGTTTTCAACAGACGTACAGAAGAACATGCGTAAATCGACATAGAATTTTATTCTGATGAAGAATATATATATACTTTGAGGGGTGTCCGATGAATATTTCGATGTATTGCAAAAATGGTGGGGGTGTACAAACCTTAACATGCATTGGTATTCATTTACCAGCCCAATGAAAATCTTAACCTGTAAGGAAAGTAGTAAAGTCGGACGGGGCCGACTATAAGATACCCTTCACCACTTTGGGTATATTCAATATATGGGATCCTAACAGACGTCGCATTTGTGAAGGACCATTAACATGAAATTAAATATGTCATTCTGCAACCTATACTAAATTTTGGTCAGATATAGAGTTGCTTCTTACAATGGGACAAAATTATGTAAATAAATTAAAAGCAAAATATCGAAATCTAAACCGATTTCATCAAAACTTGTCACAATGTCGACCACATTTTGAGTTCTTCATTTACTTATAAACCCATGCAAACAGAAGGATATATGCTCCATTTACATAAAATCGGACGAAAATATATATGGGAGCTATATATAAATCTGAACCGATTTTCACGAAATTTAACACACGTCGTTCTGGGCTTAATTCAGAATCCTATGCCAAATTTCGTGCAAATCGAAGTTTATATAGGGACTTTGGTGTACCATGTACATAAAATCGGACGAAAATATATATGGGAGCTATATCTAAATCTTAACCGATTTTTCCCAATTTCAATAGGGTTCGACCTTGGGCCAAATAAGTGAACTGTGCCAAATTTTATCCAAATCGGATCAAAAATGCGACCTGTACTTTGTTAACAAAAATACATGGACGAACGGACAGACGAACATGCATTTATCGACTTAAAAAGTGATGCTATGCATATTCTCAAAAGGAAAATTGCTCTATATTTATAATTTATAGTGGAGAGATTTGGTACCTAATATGAACTCGATGTACTAAATTACAGTCAATTCGGTCGAAAAATACGATCAGAACCCCCCAAAATACCAAAAATTTGGGGGTACCGTTATATGAGGACTACCAGAAAAACTGGACCTATATTTATAATTTTTAGTGGAGTAATTTGGTACCCAATAAGAACCCAATGTACAAAATTTCAGAGAATTCAGTTATAAAACGAGCTCAAGAACCCGAAAATACCGATGTGGGGATGGGGCTATATGAAAAATGGACCTTTATTTATAATTTTTGGTAGGGAAATTTGCTACCCAATAAGAACTCAAAGTACCAATTTTCAGCGTATTCGGTCGAAAAATGTGAACAAAAGCCAAATTTCATTCAAATCGGATCATAACTGCGAACTGTACTATGTTAACAAAAATACATGGACGGACAGACGGACATGCATAAATCGGCTCAGAATGTGATTCTATGCATATTCTCAAAAGGAACCATGGGTCTATCTCTATTATTTTTGCCTGTTACAAGCATATGCACAAAGACATAATACCCTGTACCACAGTGTGGTGAAAATTTAAAATCGAGAATGGGATAGGTCCCCTTAAATGTTATTGTTCTTTGAGAACAAAGATGACTAATAAAATGTGAACGGTTTAATACAGAATATTACGTAAACTAAGAAAATAGTAAAAAGACAATCCTCTCGCATATCCTAATTTCGAGAACACGAATATTGCCACATTTGTTATTTTGTGTATTAGGTTATTTCGATATAATTAAATAATCGAACTAATCTTTTACATAACTCTTTGTATACGTATGTACTGAACAAGAATTTCATTAGGAAAATCAAAAACAGTGTACCCACTACTATCATAAAACTAGAGCAGAATTAATGAAGAGAAATGCAACCCACAATATTTGTCTTCTTCAGAAAATAACAAAAAAGAAACCAATATCGAACAAATCCATTATATATATATATATATATATATATATATATAGTCGAAAATGTACAGAAGAACGAGGAAAGAAGCAAACAAAAAGTAAAAACAAAAAAAAAAATGAAATAAATAAAGAACTTTTCAAAAATTATTGAAATGTCACGTAGCAACTTCTCAAATTGCAGAAATCCTGACGTTGTCGTTCAATTTTATATGGATTGATAGACGAAAGAAAAAGCAGCCACAGTGGCAGCAGCAATGTTATACGATTGCAATCCCAACATCTCAAAAAATCATTGGGCCAGGACGAAGGATATAAAACGTAAGTATGTATACACGCTAGGAGTTGGGATGCAGTAGATGGCCAT
This sequence comes from Musca vetustissima, assembly GCF_032173495.1. Taxonomy (NCBI): domain Eukaryota; kingdom Metazoa; phylum Arthropoda; class Insecta; order Diptera; family Muscidae; genus Musca; species Musca vetustissima. Next base: position 10,172 of record NW_026880050.1, read on the forward strand.
CAGCAATGGCATTTTGTAATGTTAAGACACAATTTTGTGTCGTCTACTGAGACGAAATGCCAAAGAAATGACTAAAACTGCAAACAAAAAGGAAGAAGGAGAATAAAAAAGACGACAGTGAGTCGGTTGACTGACGTTATAGACGACCATTTTCATTCTCAAGACCGAAAGCAACGAAACGACAAATCAAATATTGTGGCACTTTGGCAGTAGCACCAGTAGCTAAACTGCATTAGATGGCTGAGAAAGTACTGAACGACCATCGAATAGCTTAAACAGAACAACAACAACCACTGCTACTACTACCATCACAACTATTTCTGCAGCCACTATTTTGTAAAATGCGAAGGCGAAGACGGAAACTGTCCCAGCTGTAGCCCACAAGAACGTGGCAACTGACAACATGTTCATCAAAGCCATGAACAGTGGGGAATAAAAGCTCTTCCGCTCATCCCCCTGCTAACTATGTGGAGCTTCATGAACTCTTCTATCGTGCAGTTCTTTGTTGATAGCTACCCTTTTTGCCGGCAAATGACCCAGGAGTCAGTTGTTATGTCACACAGTTTCTAGAAATTGTCATATTTCTTAAGAAATGTTTATGAAAATGCTGGGAAATGTACATTGAAAAAATAAATGGAAATTAAATAAAATGGGAAATCGTTAATACGTTTACGAATTTAAATTCATAAACATCGAATGTTATTCTTCTCAAGAATATCTATACTTTATGGGGTCTCCGGTGAATGTTTCGAGGTGTCGCAAGCGGAATGACAAATCTAATATACATCCAAACTTTTGGTGGAGGTTATTTATTTAGTCGCCTAACCCTACCCGTAGGTCATAAACAAAATTGTCGGGATTCTGAGAATCCTAAAATTAAATATTACGCCATCTGTCGGATGAACTTCAAACTGCAGAGAAACACTCCTCACGCTCCATAGAGCTTGTACATACAATTTGGTAAAAATCGGTGCAGTAGTTTTTTGGTTTAGCGATCACGAACATATACGTAATTTTTATACCCTACACAACTATGTTGTCAGGGTATTATAGCTTTTTGCAGCCCCCAGAGTTTGTAACGCCCCGAAATATTGGTCCTAGATCCACCTTTCAGTATACCGATCGTCATATCTCGACTAGCTGAGTCGATCTAGACATGTGTGTCCGTCCGTCCGTCTGTCCATTATAATTTGTAAACACGATACAGGTCACAGTTATGGACCAATCTTCACGAAATTTTGCATGTAGGATGGGTTCTGGCTAATGAAGACCCCTATTTTTGGTAAAGATCGCTTAATATTTAGGGGATAAAATGGACCAAATACTTAATTTTTGTCGGTTTTTCTGATCGCTCCAGAGGCCGAACCCGAACATCGCGAAATTTTAAATGGAGAAGGGGATCGGGCTAAAGAATAAGCATGCCTGTTTTGACAAAGATCGGTCAATATTTAGCGGGTCAAATGGACCCTGACTTTTTTGTGAAAAATAATAAAATTTGTATTATATAGCGTATTTATTTACTGAAGGACATAGACCCGAGAATTTGATAATATACCCAAGAGGAGAGGTTGGCATTTACATTGATTTCGTATGTACTCGGATGTGGGAGTTGCACTTTAATATTAACAGGTGCTTACGTATTCAGATATTATTTAGTAATCCATTACCACACTAGAGGGCGGAAATATACCGCTGATCGCTTCGAAATTTTCCATGAGGATCCAGTTATGGTCAAGAACAACGGCCATCGGTGATGATCAGATAATAATTTTGGGATGAAGTGGACCGAAAACCTATCTTTTTTATTTTTTTGAATCGATTTATAGGCCATAATTATAAGCCGAAAATAACCATACAACCCACGGTTAAATAATTAGAAGGGCTGTACTAAATTTTAGTAATATTCGGAAAATATGTCAGTGTAAGGAAGAGGTGCTCTAATCGGGGAAGAGGGTGCAAATATCATGAAATATTGCCCAGGCTCGGAATAAACATCCGCAGAAAGTTAGAACTCCGTGGTAGTTATGTAGGGTATCGTATGGTCGGCCCCGTCCGACTACACTGCTCCGCTCACTGGTTATATATAAAGAGATATATTGGTCCAAGTCTCCGAGTTTCCTTCCAAAAATTATCAACATCATGTCCGTTCTGTTGTGGTACTATATTCATTACGTTTAGCACCTTATAATAGATATCGCATTGCTTAGTGATTTATAAATTTGATATATAGTTAAATAGCTCCCAAGTATTTTTCATACTACCCCCTTTAAATAACACCAACACATAGACGTCAATATTTATCTCAACATCGAGACATCATCAAGTTTGCTTCTACTTCATCTGTATATAATTTTTAAGTTACGATAACAACTACAAAAAAAAAAAGATAAAGATGAAAGTCTTGAACTACTTCATCGTCCTTCTTTAGGACTATGGACATAAAACGACAAAGACGACATTGTTGTCAATCGTCGGATGTCTTTGGCTCAGAGCTTACGTCAAATGCAACATTTGAAGACCAATGTCAGTTGGGCACGAACACAGACACACCCTTCTCACACAGCCACACACACACACTGATAGATAACAAAGATGTCCTTACAAAAACACACTCAAATAAACTCAAACTTTTTCGGCTAAAGAAAAAAAGAAGAAACGTCTTATGGTTACAAGACGGAATGCAGCTGGGGTTACACTTGGCTATAGTGTTATATAGAATACACATCAAATTATTTTCCCCATCTTGATGGCATAAATAGAAAATTGAAGAAAACTTTGATGTCCCGGAGAAGGAAAACAGTGGGCTATTTGATCGAGTAATTAATTAGTATGTGTATAGGATGGAAGTGGAATTGCAGCATAGTTCTATACGAAAGAAGAAAAACTATTTCCATATAATACTGTCTCATTACAAAAAATTGAATTTTTCCCACTGTACCTGTTAGCCAGGATGTGACAGGGTGATACAGCTTTCCAACTGCTGAACCTGCACCACATCATACCAATTCATTTTCATGACCTTTTTTATATTTTTACAGCTTTTCTTATTTAGTGCAGCACATTTCAGAAACACGATTGATGGCTTCCAGGACACAATATTTACAAGTTTTTCTTATTCAATTCCATTGACAGCCATAAGAAGACGTCCATGATGATGATGACGATGATGTTGATTGCAATGACGATGGTGTTGTCTTCATCACCAATGACGAGGACAAAAAGAAATATCAAGCTAGGGCAAAAAATTACTTAGTCGCCAGTAGAAGGAGACATCATTTTATCTATGAAATCAAGGGATGGACATATTGCAAATAAAATAGATTATTGAATATACAAAGCGTTGATATAACCTGATTTTTTTATTCGAATTCCGGAGACCCTAAAAAGTTTATAAGTCCAATCATGAAAAGGAAATCAATGATAAATTTTACATTTTTCCTTTACATCCTATCATTAACCAAAATCCGCAAGGAAAATCAATTCTCAGAGAGACAAGTAGATAAAAACTAATCTCTATAATTTGTGTTTTCTTAAAAAACTCTGTGAAAAAACTTACCGATCACTGCTAACGAGAAAAACCAGTAAGGAAAGTAGTAATGTCGGAAGGGGCCGACAATATGATACCCTTCACCACTTTGGGTATATTCAACAGATGAATCCTAGCAGACGTCGCATTTTTAAAGGACCAGTAAAATTAAATTGGATCCGTAAACATGTCATTCGGCAACCTATACTAAATTTTTCCTTTGCTCAGATATAGAAGTTATATTTAAATCTGAACCGATTTCAACGATTTCAGGAAACTTAACACACATAATTCTAGACATATTTTATTACGCTGTGCCAAATTTCGTGAAAACCGAAAGATATTGTGGACTTTGGTGCACCATTTACATTAAATCGGGCGGGAAATATATATGGGAGCTATAACTAAATGTGAACCGATTTTCAGGAAACTTAACGCACACCATTCTAGACCTAATTCATTACGCTATGCAAAATTTCGAACAAATCAAAAATATATAGGAACTTTGGTGCAGAATTTACATTAAATCGGACGAAAATATATATGGGAGCTGCATCTAAATCTGAACCGATTTTCAGGAAACTTAACACACATAATTCTATACCTAATTCATTACGCTGTGCCAAATTTCGTGCAAATCGAAAGATATATAGGGACATTGGTGCATTATTTATCTAAAATCGGACGAAAACATATATGAGTGCTATATCTAAATCTCAACCGATTTTCAGTAAACTTAACACACACCATTCTATACCTAATCCAAATTTCGTGCAAATCGAAATATATATAGAGACTTTGGTGCACTATTTACCTAAAATCGGACGAAAATATATATGGGAGATATATCAAAATCTGAACCGATTTTTTCCAATTTCAATAGGGTTCGTCCTTGGGCCAAATAAGTGACCTATGCCAAATTTCATCCATATCGGATCATAAATGCGACCTGTACTTTGTTTACAAAAATACATGGACGGACGGACATGCGTAAATCGGCTCAGAAAATGATTCTATGCATATTATCAAAAGGAACCATGTGTCTATCTCGTTTCCTTTGCCTGTTACAAACATATGCACAAAGCCATAATACCCTGTTCCACAGTGTGGTGAAGGGTATAAATACACTACATACCAAAAATTTAAAATATAGAATAACCAAAAAGTTTCTAAAACGTGGAAGACGCGTAAAATAAGGAGAGAAAAAACAATTAATGCTCGTCTGTATTTGTTTCTCATCAAACATAATAAATTGTTTATACACTTCACTACTCTGTTTGTAAAAAGCAGAAGGAATCGAGATAGACCCATCGATTTATGTAGATGGGTCCATTTCGGGCAGAGAGGTCCATTTCGGGCAGAGAGGTTATTTATATATTTCAAGTATGGGAACTTTGAACATTACACTAGTAAAAGTGTATATCATTGTGGGTCAGGGTAAACAGATATAATTTATATTTGTAAAATATTATATACCAATGACATGTATCAAAATATTAAAATGAATATATAGTAAATTTTGCGACCGTTCATAAACAATTCACATATTCACAATTTAAGAAAAAAGTCAAAATTAACTTTTACAAACATAGCATGTTGATAATAAAATCAATCCCATACTTTTGATACCATGAAATGGATAACCCTGACATTAAAATGTAAATCACATAAAATTCGGTTTTTCTAAATATGTTTTTTTTCGTGTGTATTTTGTTTTGCCCACTATAAAGATCTACAAGTCCAATTATCTATTGTGACATTACAAATTACACAATTTAATGAAAAACCAATCCATCCATATCAGATCTATAACGAGTATTTACATATGTATATGAGAAAGCGAGTGTGTGTCAATAAATTAATATGTACATATATATGTATGTGTTTCTTTCATCATCATTATTTAAGCAGTTGAAACTGTACGGTCCATCAGCGTATTTCTGCCCAAAAATAATGTCTGATTATATAATGCAGCGGCGACGGCACTAATGTCGTTATTGATGCTGATGTTTTTTGCCCCTAGAAATTGTTGCTGCGACTACTGCTGTTACTGCTGCCATAATAAATGTCAGTCAATAAACATAAAGCGTAAAGTAAAAGAGAGATATGTCAAATAAATTAATTTTGCAACAAAAGCCATCAAAACTAATTACAACACAGCAGACAATATATTAATGACGTGTCAAAATTAACATTTCATTATTTTGAAGCGATGCGGCTGGCTGGCAAATATTCGTTCAAAAAAGTTTTTTTTTTTTTAATTTTCCCCAAAGTGCATATCACAATATATCACACAAGGGTTATATATTGAATATTTGGGTAAGAAAACCAATATGCTTATAACTGATTTATGATGAACCAATTTAAAGAGGATTGGACTAAAGTCTTTCTTGACGTTATTCGAAAGTGTGTTCTTCGATGCATCATTTATCATTAGAAATACGATATGGTAGATAGATATGGGACATATATCTAATTCTAAGCCGATTTATTTTGAACTCCTCATTCTAGTCTCAAGTCGGTAGCTTATGAAAATTGTGTGAATCGAATAGACGAAATAGTACATTGGATCTCTATCTAACTCGATTTATATCTAACTTGACACAAGTCAGTCTACACCCAATTTCGTTCGCTATGCAAAAATGTATGTCACTTGAAGAAACTTGTGATAATTTGGGAATAATTTTCATGAAGTCGGACCAAAATATATATATATATCAAAACCAATTATCACAAAATTCAATAGACATAGTGAATGACGGGCTGGGGACATGCTTAAGCCGAATAAGAAAATAAATCTATGTGTCCAATATATAATATAAAATTTTAATCACAAAAGTTTAGTTTGCTTGTTATATATTTTTGTTTAATATTATTCATTTATTGACCATAATTAGAGCAGAAGTTTTATGATATATAAGGGTTTTGGGGACGATAATTACGATTCTGCAAGAAAAAATAAAAAGTAATTGACCGAAAATTACGACAATTTTTTTTTTAATGTATAACACACATGTAGTTACGACGTCTATAACCCAATAATGCCAATGCGGAATAGTATCTGACCAGAATATTTAAAAGAATGAAGACATTATGTATTTTCTGAAAAAAAAAAAATAGTCAATACGTTATTTAGGCTTATCTACATATATCCAGTGAGTCAAATATATATTTTGCCACATTCGTTGTTTTATGTATTAAGAGCTTAAGATTTCACACCCAATAACAATTAAAAGTATTAAATTACAGCCAATTCGGTTGGACTACCCCCATTAAAAAATATGAAATTTTGATTTTGACCTTATGTCATTTGTAAACCACGATCCACAATGATAATAAATTACTGGTGTAAAGCTCAAAGTCCCCATATTTGAATTATTTAACCTTTTTTCCTCTTTACCTGAAATAGAGTTTTTGTCAAAAAATTGGATCCGTGGCCCATAGTGCATTGTGCTGAACCATATATGGGCTGAAGTCGAGGTTCACCCCTAATTAATTAATTGATCTGTCGTTGCAAAATTTTCATGATAATGACATTCAAACTTTATTTGGGTGGAAGCTGTGACTATATAAACCAGTAAGGAAAGCAGTAAAGTCGGACGGGTCCGACTATATAACTCCCCTCACCACAATGGGTATATTAAACAGGACTATTAACATGAAATTGGATGAAATAAAATATGCGATATTTATCTAAATGTGAATCTACCTAGATCTATCTATAAACATGTCATTCGCTTTTTACATTGGGACAAAAGAATGTAAATCGACTTCAAGTAAATAGCAATAGGTAATCCGTTGGGCTATGTCCGTACTTCTAGAAAACGTAACTACGTAATTCTCTGCTCAATGTTGTATGTCGTGCAAAATTTGATGCATAGAGTCTTTTGTCTGCAGGCAGGTTAAGTTCGAAGATGGGCTATATCGGTCTATGTTTATGCATAGACCCCAATTTTCGATATTATGGGGTTCTTGGGCGGGGTTTTCAACCGAATTTGCTGAACTTTGGTACATTGGGTTATTTTTGGGTACCAAATGTCTCCACAAAAATTATAAATATCGGTCAACTTTTTCTGGTAGCCCCCATATAACGGTACCGCCCAATTTACGGTATTTTGGGGGTTTTAGCCGCGTTTTTAAACCGAATTTACTGAAATTTGGTACAATGGTTTCTTATTGGGTAAATCGACTTCAAACAAATATCAATTGGTCATCCGTTGGGCTATGTCTGTACTTCTAGAAAATGCAAATACTCAGTTTTGTACGTTGTGCAAAATTTAATGTCAATCTGACTAACATGAGGAGTTTGATGCCCAATTTACTTAAAATCGGGCGTATATATATATATATATATATATATGGAAGCTACATCTAAATATGAACCGATTTCAACGAAATTTGTCGCAGGTTAGGTTACACTAATTTAAGTTCGTTTTGTTCCTATCAGCCATATATTGGTTCTTTGGTGCGTCAAATACTTAAATTCAATCTATAATATAAGGGAGCTATATATAAATCTGGACCGATTTTCACGAAACATGGCAGATATCACTCAAGGCTCCATTCAGTAAGTTATGTCAAATTTCGTGCAAATCGGTAGATATATAGGGACTTTGGTGCACCATTTACATAAAATCGGACGAAACAATATGTGGGAGATATATCTAAATCTGGACCGATTTTCTCGAAACTTGGTAGACATCACTCTAGGCTCAATTCAGTACGTTATGCTAAATTTGGTGCAAATCGAAAAATATATAGGAACATTGGTGCACCATTTCCATGAAATCGGACGAAACTATAAATGGAAGATATATATATATATATCTAAGCCGATTTTCACGAAACTTGACAGACCTCATTCTAGGCTCAATTCAGTACGTTATTCCAAATTTCGTGCAAATAGAAAGATATATAGGGACTTTGGTGCACCATTTACATAAAATCGGACGAAACAATATGTGGGAGATATATCTAAATCTGGACCGATTTTCTCGAAACTTGGTAGACATCACTCTAGGCTCAATTCAGTACGTTATGCTAAATTTGGTGCAAATCGAAAAATATATAGGAACATTGGTGCACCATTTCCATGAAATCGGACGAAACTATAAGTGGAAGCTATATATATATATCTAAGCCGATTTTCACGAAACTTGACAGACCTCATTCTAGGCTCAATTCAGTACGTTATTCCAAATTTTGTGCAAATAGAAAGATATATAGGGACTTTGGTGCACCATTTACATAAAATCGGACGAAACTATATGTGGGAGATATATCAAAATCTGGACCGATTTTCTCGAAACTTGGTAGACATCACTCTAGGCTCAATTCAGTACGTTATGCTAAATTTGGTGCAAATCGAAAAATATATAGGAACATTGGTGCACCATTTCCATGAAATCGGACGAAACTATAAGTGGAAGCTATATATATATATATATCTAAGCCGATTTTCACGAAACTTGACAGACCTCATTCTAGGCTCAATTCAGTACGTTATACCAAATTTCGTGCAAATCGACCGACATATAGGGTCTTTGGTGCACCATTTACCTTAAATCGGAGGAAAATATATATGGAAGCTATATCTAAATCTGAACCGATTATTCCCAATTTTAATAGGGTTCGTCCCTGGGCCACACAAATGAGCTGTGCCAAATTTCATACAAATCGGTTTATAAATGCGACCTGTACTTTGTTCACAAATATACATGGACAGACAGACAGACGGACGGACATGCTTAAATCGACTCAGAAAGTGATTCTATGCATATTCTTAAAAGGAACCATGTGTATATCTCGTTTCCTTTTGCCTGTTACAAACATATGCACAAAACATAATACCCTGTACCACAGTGTGGTGAAGCGTATAAAAAACTGTCGAGTGTCAGTATATACAATTGTAGGTGTAGGTATCTTATTTTGAATCGATTGCATTTCATTGTATGGGGCGCTGGAACATTTTATGATTTTCACAATTAAAGACATTTCGGGGATGCACACGGTTATGACATTTTGTGTGGCTCTGAATAATTAGCGGGATATAATGTTGGCTAATTTGTCTAAAATATCCTCCATAGGAACACTGGTTACATATTTTTGCAAAAAAGTTTCCAATTTCACTAGGGACTATATTTATTATACTACAACGACTTCATATGTAATGAATAATGGACAGGATAATCATTACAAGATAAAAAGATATACTGAACGTCAAAAACAATTGCTATTAAATTTTCCTAAAATTTCAGAACCCCAAAACATGTATGTAGACATCCATCAAATCTTCAAAATATCGTAAAATGTAGGGTGTTCTTGATAAATATCAATACCTGAAAAACGGCAAACTACATTTATAAGAATGACTGTGAAACTTGAATAACGTGCTTTTATACTAAAAGTCCTATATAACATCAAAATAAAAATATTTTACAAAAATTTTCTCTTCTGTTTTTATTTTCTTATGTAATTAGTTATTGCATATTCAACCATAGTGTGCCAATATTCCATTAAATAGTACAATCGATGCACAATAAACAAACCTTTATGTATATACAGATGTTTGCAGCAACGAACAGAATACATGTTTTCGAAAAGAATTATTATACTAAAGCTTAATAGCAAATAATCTATTGTCATCAATCGTCCAATATGTCTGCCATCAATCCATCAATATTTGGCAACGGTGTGAGATTCAGCCCATAAGTGAACACTAACATACATACAAACACATCTGAACTTTCTACAGTGGCAGTGGCTCTCAAACACGTACAAAAGTGACACAGACAATGATAGTGAAATATACAAACCGCTAAATCAATTGAATTTATCAATTGATTTTAACTGTTCGTGTGCAAAATAAATACACATTTTTATACAATGTGTGTATATATGTATATAAAAGTATGAAGAATGGGCGGCTAGGTAGGGTGGAGCCACATGTGTCAAAGTTTACTTTTTTGTAGATGTATGTGTGTGTATGTTCATCACATCAGTTCATCACAAATAAATATATGTCAAATTTCATAATTATTTGACGAATTTACTATACGAAAATAATCATATATATTTTTGATCAAAAAAGACAACATTTTGAAGTAGTAGTGATTTAGTTATTATACCTTCATTATAAAACAAGTTACATTCGTAAATTGACTACATAAATATCTGTACAAAAATATTTCGAAAATTCCGTAAATATAACCGCTTTTTCTTTGATAATTATATAAAATACTCGAGAGGTGAATAATAAGCTTATTTTATTCGAAATATATTATAGTGATACATCCGCGGTTCTTGACAAATCGATTAAAAATATGTGCCTATTGACGTATGTTTGAATAAATATATTCGGCAAGTGCAGGATAGACGTTTCAATTCCATATCCCTTTTGTAATTATTCACACATGAAATTGTTCATATATGAAATCATTGTGCTAACGAACATATTTGGCGTGACATAAACACTCACACATTATAGGCCAAATGAAGTAGAGGTCATACAAAATGGAGAAGAGAATGTAGGAAATCGTTTATGAGGCGTGTGGGTTCAACGGCAGGATTCAAAATGAAATGACGTCGCGATGTAACAGCGAAGCGTTGCTGTCTTCCATCATTGTCAGTTCGTCAGTAGATGTCAATATTTTATTAAATGACATTAAACTGTCTCTATCGGATTAATTAATTTATTGTTGTTATTTTCGTACATGGACTTTGTGTGTTCATACTACACAGTAAGACAACTACTATTTATTTATATGTGTTTGTATATAAAAACTAGTTAAAAAATATTCACACTCATATAACAATATTTATGTCATGCAGATGTTGTTGGTGTTTTTTTCTTCTGAATAGTAGTTGAAAATGAATATTTACCTAAAAATTTGTACAAAATTGACAGAATATACATTATATGGCATTTGTGTTAATATTTAATCGATATGAATGTGTGTATATGTACATCAATTTCATGCGAGCATACATAAATTTACGTACATACGTTTATTTAATTTACTTATTCATTGGGGACAAGTCCCGGGTAATAAATGAAATTATGACAAAATATAGCAACTCATAAATTAGTTGTGAGGAATATGAGCGCAATATTACCTCATAAGAAAGGCTGCGCGAAAAAAGAAGCCGTTCAACGATAGAAATTTATCGCATATTACCTGCAACGGTTCATAACCGAATTACCAATACTGGAAGAAGTACAAGATTTGAAGATTTCATAGTTGGTTTGAATGTTGGGGTCATTTAATTCAATTATAGGTATTTGACCTTAAAAGAACTAAAATAATGGATGTAGTGTCATATCTGAGCTTTACCAAAATGTGAAAAAATAAATTTCGGCACCGAAATTTTCAATTTGCATAACAGAGATGCTCGTATATATTAAACATATGTGTATGTATAACATATAAGGTACTTGAAATGAAAATGTAGGGAAAATACCAAAAATTGACCTATACCGACATTTCTACAACGCGATTATGTAAACCATAATGTGAACCATGTTCCAGAAAATTTTGATTTCATCCAACCTGTGCTTATTTTATTATTTCTTCCAAACATAGTTCAGGTTCGAAGATGTGGACTATCGGTCCACTCCTTCTGATATTTCCCACACATGGGCTAGGCCTAAATGCGGGTTATAGTTTATTTATAGTTCATTATCGAACCTTACGTTCTAGCTTTATCTCGATATCCTCCGCAGGTTAAATGATTACGACAGACTCTTAGAACCAAACCCAAAACGCGGAACAAATTAGATAACTATTTTAATATAAAACCAGTAAGGAAAGTTCAAAAGTCGGACGGGGCCGACTATGTGATACCCTTCACCACTATCGGTACATGCAAGACATGTTAATATCTACAATATCCTATACATATAGCAATTTCGCATAAATCAGTCGGGACCTAATTCAGTACCCTGTGCAAAATTTTGCTTCAATCAGAACAATATTGGGAGTTTGGTGGACAATTTACTTTAAATCGGACGAAACTATATATGGGAGCTATATCTAAATCTGAACCGATTTCAACTAAACTTCGCATACATCAATGACCTAATTTAGTACCCTGTGCAAATTTTTGTCGCAATCGGATAAATATTGGCAGTATGGAGCTTCATTTACATAATATGGGACGAAACTATATATGGGAAATTACAAAATTCTTTTAAAATTCCATTAAAAAAATGTTGAAAAATTTTTTTGCGAGCACATTTATGTTTTTTGGTACATAGGTTAAGAAAAATATGTTGATTCGAAATCTGTTCGCGTTCACAAATTCGGATGCTGCGCACAAAAGTTATAGCGGTTTTAAATCTTGTATTTCAAATATAAATTAAATGGATTCCTATTCATTGTATTCGCGAATTTCTTCACAAACACCTTTGTTTTCTTTGCATACTTGTCAAATAACACTGAAATACGGTTTAATAGTCGCGAAAAACAAATAGAAACATGAAGATATCGGAAAATAAAATAAATTAATTTTTGAATTAAAACAAATTTTTTTTTTTTTGAATTTTCGATTTTTTTATTATGGTTAAGAGGATACGGTTTGCCTTAATCTTCTAAAATATACGACGCTTTCTTCTGCAAATTCTTTTAGATGATTGTTAAATATCGGTAGATTCATAAGAGTTTCGACGTCATTAATGGCTAAATATATTGCACTTACAATACATAAAAATGATCAATATTGAAAAGCTAGCAATTCGCGAATTAGTTGAAATCAGTTGATGCGCATGCGATTTTCGTATAAACCGAATCAATGTCTTTCAATAATTATGAATTTTTCGATGTTTAATATAGCGGTCAAAGTGTGCCACTCGATGCACTTTACTATGCAAAAACCTTAAAAATGGCTAAAAATCACGCAACGTGCATACGATTTTTATGCGCATCCGATTTCAGTAATCTCCTATGAAAATACACAAAAGGACACCTATTTTAAAAGGATCGGTTAAGAACCGCGGATGTGCCACCACAATCAATTTTGGATAAAATACGCATATTATTCGCGTATCGATGTATTATTGACCTATTTCCACACAGATTCGCGAATTTGGCATTACAAGCATAAATGCATGTAAAATTAATTCGAAGAAAACCGCGATTATTTACGCGAATTTGTCAAAATAAGTTTTTGCAGTTTTTCCCACATTCAAGGTACCTATATCCGCCGTTTTATTGGACGGAATTGAACAGGGATGGGCTCATAAGATCCGGCACGTAAAAAAACTAAAATCACGCGGGGTTTCACGGAATTTGAAAGGACTTTCTTAATTTTAGACTCAAAAAATATGTTTTTTTATAAAAATTTACGCACCAAATTTTCGTCTTTGGAACCCAATTGCAAAGAAGCTGCAGTGAGCACATTCATGACATATACACTAAACGAAGCAGAATCACGAGATCTACAATCCTATAATTAGTTTATTCTATTATCTGGATGCGCATCCTAATTATAAGAAAAATTCAAAAAACACGAAAAATCCGGCTTCAAAATGTCAGCATCCATTTTGGGTGGATGTAGTGATTATAACGAAAAATCATACATTAGAACCATATTGTCCATGGGGTATTCTGCAACTTAGTCACTGATCACATGTGCGTGCGTTGTGCAGTTTATCCACAAATCGGAAACGAACACAAAAAAACTCGTTGGCTTCAACACATTTTCACCCATTTTTTTACATTACCACCATCACAGCTTCCGCGCAACTTATTAGTTATTTCCAATATTTTAAGATTCATTTTATAGAATTGAATTTAAATTTTATGCAATATGTTCATATTTCGCGAGTTATAACCTTGCAAACCTCAGCTTCAAGGAATTTAAAAGATTTTTGTAATTTCCCATATATCAACTATATCTAAATCTGTAACGATTACAACAAAATTTTACATACATTCAGTACTCTTTGCAAAATTTTGCTTTAGTCATCGGAGCTATATCTAAATCTGAACCGAGTTCAACAAAACTTGGCATATAACTATCTAGACCTAATTCAATACTCTGTGCAAAATTTTGTCTCAATCGGATCACTATTGGGAGTTTGGTGCATCAATAAGTTAAAATCGGACGAAAATATATATGGGAGGTATATCTAAATCTGAACCGATTTTCTCTAATTTCAATAGGGTTCCTTGGGCCTATTAAGTGACCTATGTCAAATTTCATCCAAATCGGATCACAAATACATGCACGGACGGACGGACATGCATAAATCGACTCATAAAGTGATTCTATGCATATTCTCAAAAGGAACCATTAGTCTATTTCTATTTTTTTCCTGGTACAAACATATGCACAAAGACACAATACCCTGTACCACAGTGTGGTGAAGGGTATAAAAAGGGGGTTATATGTGGACTACCCCTTAAAAGGGGCGAATATTAATAATTTTTGGGAGGGGGGTTTGTTACCATATACGACTACAAAATACCAAATTACAAAGAATTTGACTGAAAAACGCGCTCAAGAACCCCAAAATACCAAAATTGGGGGGTACCCTTATATGGGGGCTACACGAAAAAATGGACCTATATTTATAATTTATAGTAGAGAGATTTGCAACCGAATAAGAACTCGACGTTCTAAATTACAGTCAATTCGGTCGAAAAATACGATCAGAACCCAAAAAACCAAAAATTTGGGGGTACCGTTATATGGGGACTACCAGAAAAACTGGACATATATTTATAACTTTTAGTGGAGTAATTTGGTGCCCAATAAGAACCCAATGTACAAAATTTTAGAGAATTCAATTATAAAATGAGCTCAAGAACCCCAAAATACCGAAAATTGAGGGTACCCTTATATGGGGACAATCCGAAAAAATCGACCTATAATTATAATTTTTAGTAGGGAGATTTCCTACCCAATAAGAACTCAAAGTACCAAATTTCAGCGAATACGTTAGAAAAATACGATCAAAACCCTTATATGAGAGCTATGCCTAAACGTGGACCGATTTTCTCCAATTTCAATAGGGTTCGTCCTTGGGCCTATTAAGTGACCTGTGCCAAATTTCATCCAAATAGGATCATAAATGCGACCTGTATTTTGTTAACAAAAATACAGGGACGGAAGGACGGATGGACAGACGGACAGGCATAAATCGACTCAGAAAGTGATTCTATTATATCTCGATTATTTTTGCCTGTTACACAGTGTGGTGAAGGGTATAAAAAGGGGGTATATGGGGACTACCCCAAAGAGGGGGCGAATATAAATAATTTTTGGTAGGGATATTTTTTACCATATACGACTACAAAATACCAAATTGCAGCGAATTCGGTTGAAAAACGCGCTCAAGAACCCCAAAATACCGAATACTATGATGGAAGGTATAAAAAGGGGGTTATATGGGGATTGCAGCGAATTCGGTTAAAAAACGCGCTCAAGAACCCCAAAATACCGAAAATTGGGGGGTACCCTTATATTGGAGCTATGCCTAAACGTAGACCGATATATCCCATCTTCGAACTTGACTGCCTGCAGACAAAAGACAACCCTATGCAAAATTTCAGCACACTATCTCAATTCCTTCAGAAGATAGTGTTATTACGACAGACGGACATGGCTAGATCGTCTTAGAATTTTACCCTGATCAAGAATATATATACTTTATAGGTTCGGAAATGAATATTTCGATGTGTTACAAACTGAATGACAAAATTAATATACCCTCCATACTCTGGTGGAGGGTATAAAAATAAAATGCTCCGAATATACTGTGTCCTACACCATTACGGTATACAAATAACTCATCGGATTGATTGGCATGTTTAAACATTTTGGTACTCATATCGGATATTAACCTAAAACCGTATACATATTTTGTAGCTGGCAACGTTTATCGTCATTAAGGTTTATTTGACATAATTCAAGTTTCTTAAGAAAAATTAAGTGAAGACGTCGAGTTTTTAAATAATTGCAATTATATTAAAAACATCTAACCTTAATGAATATATTAACAAATTTAAAGATAAATAACTTAAAGACAAAATGACACACAAAAAAACTATAAAAAAAATCATAAACATTTTGTATTATCTTTTTTTTAATTAACCTTCAAGAGATCTAAAAGTATTTATTCATTCGTTTGGTCACAAGCAATCAGACAACAAACTTCCCTTCTACATTCTTCATCCCCAAAATGTGTGGGTGCTAACCAACACCCAGGCCGAGAACTCATAGTTTATTGAATAGTATTATCGATGCACTTGACAACAAACAATTTCCTCATCACAACTCATTATGGTGAATAGTAATTACGAGAATATTTCTAAATTAACATCAATCAATATTAATTTTGGTTAATCCTTGAAGGAAAGCATTGATATGTGTTCATGTTGTTTTGGGGTTTCAAAATTTTCGGATGTTATAAACTTTAATGATGTGCATACCAAATGCTTTGAAAATATTTAAAATTTCTCTAATTACTCGTTGTGTCAGTGTATGTGTGCTAAGCATTTGAATGTGAATTCCCAAACAAGGCTGGAAAGACAAATACACAAATTTTTAGACATGCACATGTCAAAAGGCATTAACAAGAAGTACAGGTGATGTTACATATACGAGCACAGATATAATGTGCAGACACATCCACGAATTATCTTAAGTGCATAAAGGACTTTAACCGTTGTAAATGATCAAATTAATAGAATCCTGTGCAATTGCACAATGCGATAAATGAGTCAGACACGTACGTTGACAAGCGTGATGACAATAAGGATAACAATAGAAACATTATTAGGAAATTTAATATGATATTGTTTTTGTGGGCTTCTTTTGGAATTGACGAAATTACCAATATTGGCTTAAATATTTAAATATTACAAAAATACCTCTTACAAATAAATATTGTACTGTTAAAATATGTGTTTAACAGTAGGTTATGTATACATGTATGTTTTGATAAGATTATAAATTGTGCCATTTTGCCCCGACAATACAATTGTATGTTTATTTAGAAAATATACTTAATGTTTTTATACGTGGCCACTTCAAAATCGATGCATTTTCATAAATACTGTTATTTATGGAAAAATTGCATATAATAATTTTCTATCTTAACACTAAATCTCTTTAGTACAGTATATATAAGGCTTTTGAAATAAAACATTATTAGAATTACTTCAAAGGAATCGAGATCTTGTCAACATATTTTTACCACTGGTCATGTTTTAATTATGTGACTACCACTATAGCTCCCAAATATTTTTCCGACCAATTTTATGTAAATGATACGCCATACTCCCAAGGTTTGTCCGATTGAAACGAAATTTGGCAAATTGTGTCTAGAAGAGTTTGACATCAGATTGAAATGTGGTTCTGATATATATTTTTTCGTCCAATGTCATATAAATGGTGCTGGTTAGATATACATGAAATTCTATAAAGCTTGAAATCGGTTCAGAATTAAATATACAGTATCGGCCAATATATAAGCACCCCTTTACACTATGATCCGCAGATACCATTTTATGACCATGGTATCTGCGGTCATAATTAAAGACGCACCTTTAATTCAATTGGTATGTTAGTTGACAAATAAAGTAGACCCATTAAGTTATTGTACACTGCCTTCCCAAAATTGCAATAAAATGCTACCAATACCATTAAGGAACCGCCACCGAATATCGTGGTTCCTTCCTCAAAGATTCAAAACCCGCTAAACAGATGTTACTGATATTTTCACCGTACCACTATCGGTTTATGAAATAATTATTATCACATATAAGGGTTTATAGAACGCTGATTACGATTATGTAAAAAATTGGATAGGGATGATCGAAAATGGCTGTCATATTTTATACCATCCACCATAGTATGGCGGTTATACTAATTTTGTTTTTCCGTTTGTAACTCATCGAAATAATCATTTCCGACCCTATAAAGTATATATATTCTTGATCAGCGTAAAATTCTACGACCATGCCCGCCTGTCTGTTGTAATCACTCTAGCGTCTAAACGAATTGAGATAGATCGCCAAAATGCATAGATTCGTCTTTTGTCTGCACGCAAGTCAAGTTCGAAGATGGGCTTTATCGGTCCACGTTTAGGCATAGCTCCCATATAAGGGTACCCCCCAATTGTCGGTATTTTGGGGTTTTTAAGCGCGTTTTCAACCCAATTTGCTGAAATTGTCTACATTGGATTCTTTTTGGTTATGAAATATCTCCACTTAAAATTATAAATATCGCTCCACTTTTTTGGTACCCCTCTTATAACGGTACCTCCTAATGTTCAGTATTTTGGGGGTTTTGATCGTATTTTTCCACCGAATTGGCTGTACCCCTCTTATAACGGTACCTCCTAATGTTCAGTATTTTGGGGGTTTTGATCGTATTTTTCCACCGAATTGGCTGTAATTTAGTATTTTGAGTTCTTAATAGGTACCAAATTTCTCCACAAAAAATTATAAATATAAGTCCATTTTTTCGGGTAGCCCCCATATAAGGGTACCCCCAAATTTTCGGTATTTTGGGATTCATGAGTGCGTTTTTCAACCTAATTGGCAGCAATTTGGTATTTTGTAGTCGTATATGGTAACAAATTTCCCTTCCAAACTTTATTAATATTTGCCCCCTTTTTGGGGTAGTCCCCATATAACCCCCTTTTTATATTAAAATGGTTGATTCGTTCCGCGTTTTGTGTTTGGTTCTAAGACTCTGATGAAATCATTTCACCTGCGGAGGATATCGAGATAAAAAAGTAGAACGTAAGGTTCGTTAATGAGCTATAGCCCGCATTTAGATCTAGCCCCAGTATGGAGGTTACAGAAGGAGTGGACCGATATTCCCCATCTTCGAACTTGAACTAAGATTGGAAGAAATAAAAAGATGGACAAAGTTTGGATGAAATCTAAATTTTTTGAAACGGATTTGTTCCAAAGAAACCTGGGGTCTAGAACCAATATTTCAATAAGCCACATTTTTACCGTGTTAAAGTGTCTACACCCTCATTAGCATGAGGCTGAGGGTATAATTATACATTAAAAAATTCTGAAATTCGATTATGGTTTACATAATCCGTTTTTAGAAATGTCGGTATAAGTCCACTTTTTTGTATGTTCCCTATATTTTCATTTCTAGTACCTGTCAGTATAACTATGGTGGAGGGTATCCAAAGTTCGGTCCGGCCGAACTTAACGCTTTATCACTTGGTAAATTTAAATTTTTTGATAATTACCGGGAAATTGCAATGGATTATGAAAGAGGGGATAAAAAAATAAGACACGTGTATAAAGCCAGATTTGAATTTGTCAAGGTCCATCCCAACTGGAGTGTCCAAAAATTTAGTCTTTACATGATATAAGGCGTAGACCAAATGGACAATCGTT
>NW_026880051.1:0-29786 GCF_032173495.1 Musca vetustissima
ATTAACACGGCTATACAGGATAACTTTGAGTGGCACAAGGTCAGCAGTGAAAATTTTCAAAGGACCTCTCGGAGTCCTTTAATACCGAACGAGGATTCAGACAAGGCGACAGTTTGTCGAGTGACCTTTTTAACATCCTGCGGGAAAAGGTCATACGAGAGGCAAAGGTGAACCGAAATGGCTCTCTGCATACCAAAGAACACATGTTACTCGCCTACGCCGATGACATCGTCGTAATGGGTCGAACATTGAGAGCGGTAACAGCCACCTTTGGACGAATTGAGAAGGAGTCAGCCAAAGTGGGACACGTCCAGTGGACTCGGATCAACTGTGGAACTTGAGAACTATAGCCGCAAGGTAGTCAATGACATCAGTTTTGAAATTCGGGTAGTATTGGCCAACAGATGCTAATATGGTCTATGTAAGCGGTTTAGAAACAAGGCTCCCGTCAGACTAAACTCACACTTATCGGAAAGGATAGTGTTGGCCAATAGATGCTAATACGGTCTATGTAAGCAGTTTAGAAACAAACTCACACTCTACAAGACGATGTTATATGGGCCTGAAGCAAGGAGGTAAGGCAGCTCTTGTAGTGTTTGGGAGAATAATTCTCCGAAAGATCTATGGGCTAATCTGCGTTGACGGTGAATATCGCTGTCGAATGAACCATGACTTGTACCATATATTCTCGGACATTGGCATTGTCAGACTTATCGAGCTTAAGCGACACGTTGGCTAGGTCATGTTGTAAGAATTGATGAAGATGTCCCAGCTCAAAAGGCATATAAAATCGAACCAGCTGATGGCTTACACAGAAGGGGAATTAGTTGCAAAGATCAAGTGAAAAACAACATTGCCAAACATGGTCTTTCAAATTGGAAAAACGCGCAATAGACCGACGCGCCTGGAAATCTTTTTTAAGCTCGGCTTATGGAACGAAACTTTTGTCATAAGCCATCTAAGTAAGTAAGTATACTGCTGACTTGGTCTATTGTTCTAGACATTCCAATAATACAAACATAAATAAAAAATTTCTTCCGATTCGTGGCCATGCTACACATTTCATGTGTAGGATAACGTTAATTTTGCATATATTTTCTATTATTTAACGATCCTGACATTTTGAAGCTCGATTATGTTTGTTTTCAAGTGTCAATGAGCAAACAGATATTGCCACAAATATATAGTACTTACGAGTTTGTGTAATTTTAATATTCTCAGAGCATAAGGATGCATTCTAGTAGGCAATTTGCAATGAAATAGTTTCCATATAAAGGTTCCGATCGATTTAAGGAATTTTGAAGGTGGGTATAAAATGTTCGGCCTAACCGAACATAGCGATGTTTTTAATTGTTGCATTTTTATATTCCAATTTTTTGATCCACTGTGCACACCGAACGTAAAACCACTCAAGTAAATCATTCCGACACTCATTCGTATAGATTTTTACTACAGTGTCAAAAAAGTCGTTGTCACTTTAACGTGTTCTTCTTCCTCTTCGGTAAATGTTTTAAATGCCGAAACATTAATTTTCAAGTGTAACTTTATTATGTTGCCGTCCTCTCGGTGATGCTAAGCGAAAGGCAATAATAGCCCCATTTAAATGGCACAAATGGGGTGGGAGGATAAAAATGCATTTAGCAGCTACTATTTCATAGGAGTACACAATTCTCTTTCCCCCTCCGTCATAAGTGGCCACAGCTCCCCGAAGAGTCACAGTGACGCCATTCGAAAAACACACAGCCCCCTTGAATTGATGTACTGATCGTTGTTTGACTACATTTTAATATCCATAATGAGAAACTAAAGTGATCATGTGTCATGTCACACTCATGCCTATTTCTCACTCTCATCCATTGCCAGCGTAGATGGAGTGATGTTAATAATGATCAACTAGAACAACTTGTGCCCTTTCGACAACCCCTTTCCATTAATAATTCTCATAGTTGAAGGAATTTTTGGTGGAGCCAGGGAAAATGAAAGGGATCACATTAGGAGTTTTGTAACAACGAATGGGAACCACCCACAAATGGTATGTCGTCGTCGGCGTGTACGTGGCATGTTATCATAGTCATCGATATGACTTTAACAAATGACAATAAATCATTGGCACTTGAGAAAGTCATCTGAAGTGGGAAGAAAACTATATTTACATACTTCCGGAAATTACTTCATTAAGGAATCAAAGGCGGATATTTTGAAGGTGTTTTACAGTTCTTATAACAATGATATTATTTTTTTCTACCCTGCGCCAGATCTCAGTCCGTCCAGGCTTATATTTTTGACTCTATCCTTTGATCGTGTTAAATACATATGATTATTAGTTTGGCCTAACCTTCAAAGACTAGCCTTTAATGTGTACAGGATTCTGGCTACTAACTTTTGTTAGTTAGACTGACTGGCTGATTCACTGACTGACTGGCATAACGATTTATCATCGCCCAGACGAAACGTTTGAAACTAGAACCTTGAAATTTGGGTTGAGGGTCGATCTTGGAACAAAGCTGTCAGATAAGGCTGGGTTTGAAAATTCGTACTAGAACGGCACGAAAAGTCCTTATATATGAGGTACCAATTATATAACTATAAGTATCCGAAAAGTACTAAAATGTACTAAATTTGGTACAATTTCGTAGCATGTGAATGGATAGATTTGTAGAGTTGGGTAGTTCAAGAACGAACTAGTTCATTGGAATTATTCCAAGAAAGGAATGATCGGAACTAGTTCCAACTCTTTAATGAACATAGTTCCTTTTTCTGATATCGTTCCCTTTTTGACCTCATTCCTTTTTGGTGTCGTTCTTTATACTCGTTCTCTTTTCTGATCTCGGTCTTTTTTCTGATCTCGTTCTTTTTTTAACTAAAAGGAACTATAAAAAGCAAAGGAATTATAAAGAGCAAAGTAACTGTATGCTGTAAACGAACTATATGGAGCAAAGGAACTATGAAGAGCAAGCGAATTGTATGGAGTAAAGGAACTATATGGAGCAAAGGAATTGTATGGAGTAAGGGAACTATATGCAGCAAAGAAAATATATGGAGCAAATGAACTATATGGAGTGAAGGAACTATAAAGAGAAAAGGAACTGTGTGGAGTAAAGGAACTATATGGAGCAAAGGAACTATATGGAGCAAAAGAACTGTATGGAGCAAAGAAAATATACGGAGCAAAGGAACTATTTGGAGCAAAGTAAATATACGGAGCAAAGGAACTATGAAGAGCAAAAGAACTATATGGAGTAAAGGAACTATATGGAGCAAAGGAAGTATACGGAGCAAAGGGACTATAAAACGCACAGGAACTGTATGGAGTAAAGGAACTATATGGGACAAAGGAACTATACGGAGCAAAGGAACTATTTGGATCAAAGAAACTGTGTGGAGTAAAGGAACTATATGGATCAAAGGAACTACATTAAGGAACTAGTTCCTTTTTAAAAAAAGGAACAAGAAAGATCGATCCGCTAGGTGAACTAAATTGCCCAACTCTATAGATTTGGATTTGGCTGAACCGATATAGCTGGAATACTGTCATATGGAAATAAGAGTGTAGAATTGCCTTATGGTTGTAGTTTTGGAAATTCATATGGTACAATTTGAATTTTAGCAATTTGAATTTAGGTAAACTGACAAAGCTGGAATCCTCATATATAGTTTTGAAATTACTGTTGGAGTGTTAATTTGAGGTCTGTAAATTTTTTTGGAAGTTCGTACTTATGTGAGCTAAATGACTCTTAATTTGGTATAATTTGGACTTAGGGTGATCCGATAGGGTAGAAATCCTGAAATTTGGAATTAAAATTACTATTGGAGTGTAGGATTGAGACATGCAGTACCAAATTTGGTAAAATTTGGATTTGGGGAATCGATCAGGCTGGAATCCTGAAATTTTAAAATATAATTTCTATTGGATTGTTAAGTTTAGTACTAACGAAAATTTATATTAATGGCGAATGTGGCCATTAGTTAGTACTCAACTTAACAATCCAATAGAAATTATATTTTAAAATTTCAGGATTCCAGCCTGATCGATTCCCCAAATCCAATTTTTTTCCAAATTTGGAACCATTTGGTAAAATTTAAATTTGGGTAAACCACTAGAGCTCAAATCGGTTATTCACTTCGCTTTATATAAGTTTATAAAATATTCACAATTTATGAGGGAGGTACCGGAAGGAGTGGACAACAGGGTCCCATCGTCGGGCTTGATGTAGGCTTGGTAAAGATAATAGGTTAAGTTTTGCTCCTATGAAACTTTCTTTGTAGTCTTGAGATATGGAGTTAGTTTTGGAAATACGAACTATAATAGAACAAAGATATAAATAGTAGGGGAGACTGGGTCACCTTCGGCATCAGGGGCACATTCGGCATTGGCGTTTTCGATATGAAACTCTCATTATAGTGCTATATAATTTCTTTAAAATGTTTTTTAAGTTTGTCATTAAAAATAATCTTTTAATATGGTTCGAACTTTCATGTGTAAAACCAAACGTTCTTGTACTGACGAAAATGCGATAGAAAAATCTATTTATTATTATGGTGCGTGTGAGACGTCAACGTCCGCCGCTAGAACATATATCCTTAAATAACAAACACTAAGTCGCATATTAAAACAATATAGAATCTTTACAGGATCTGAATTTCAACCAGACTGACAGCGGTCGGTCAGTCTTATAAAACAGTTATGATCCGAATTGAATGAAATTTGGCAAGGCTCATTTATTTGGCCCAAGGACAAAACCTATTGAAATTGAGAAAAATTGATTCAGACTTATATATAGCTCACATATATTTTTAACGTAAATGGTGTACCAAAGTCCCTATTCGATTTGCACGAAATTCTGTATACCGTACTGAATGAATGTGCTTAGTTTTGTTAAAATCGGTTCAAGTTTAGATATGGCTCCCATATATATTTTCGTCCGATTTAGTGTAAATGGTGGACCAAAGTCACAATATATTAAATTTTAGATTAAATTTTGAACAGTGCGGAATACTGAATAGCGTGTATCGAGTTTGCTATAAATCGTCTTACACATTTGTTCCATTGTACGCAAACGACTCTAAATCTGCCAGAATGAAACGAAATTCAATTTGATGTCAATGTTTACTAATTTTCTCACTGGTTTTCTTTTTATGGAGTTCGATATATTTACGAAATTTAGGAAGCAATGGATCGTATTGTTTCTACAAATGTGTTGCAAAAAACAATGGTTCTCTTCGCTGAAGAAAACATACCGCTTGTTTGACAATATCAATTCTTCAGATGTAAAAAGACGGATATTAGAGATATACTAAAAATAAATATAAGTGATTAAATGTATTATCCGATTATGAGTTATTCGAATTATATCCAACACATAAATTGTCCTTTCACAGAAACTTCGCATAATTTGCGAATTCCTCAGGTCCGATTCCAAAATTTGTTCAAAAATTCCATGAAAATAACCACATTTTCAAAAAACGAAAACAGTTCAGGAAGTCTTAAAACGCGTATATTGATTTCATAACAAAATTTGATCATTTTATCAGTTAGTTTGAGGATGAATCTGTGGACTATAGTAGTTCGTTAAATTTCGAGGAAGATTTTTCAAATCCGTAGGAGTAGAAAGACCAATTTTGATAAGTTTTGGTCGGAATATTTGTCAGACAATCGGAACCCGAAATATCAAGCTATAATAAATTCGGTTGGAAAACGATTTGTTAAAAGCTTCCAAATACGAAAAATCGTTAAGGGAACCCCCCCCCCATTCTCGATTTTTTATTTTTAAGATTTTAAATGGGCTGGTAAATGAATACCAATGCTTGTTAAGGTTTGTAACTTGGCACATATATATTTGAAGATTTAAAAAGGAAGAAAAATAATTTACAAAAATTTGTTGTTGTTGTTTTGTTGTTGTTTTTTGGGTGCAAAGAAAAGTCCACATTTTCGATGGCGGGCATGATAACTCCTCACTGGAACATCGGAATCCGAAAATTCCAACTGTGTTAGAAAGAGGACATGTCTGGCTCTCGTATGAACTAGGATTATTGACTTCGCTCTAAAATTAACAAAATGGTGGACCTTTGAACATTTTTTTTTGGAAAATCGCCGATTTTTTACCAAAAACCATGTTAAAAAATAAGGAAGATCTTCACCGATTGGCTTTATCCTAGTTCATACGAGAGCTATACACTCTCAGAGAAGCCTTGCAAAATTTGGAACCGATTGGATTATTAGTTTTTGAGTTATCGTGCCCGCCATTCGCAAAAAAATGTTTAGAGAAAAACTCGTTTAAAGTTTAAGAAGCCCTTCAGTCGTCACTTGATGTTGACACAATAAATCGGATATATCTTCAAGAGTTCTTGAGATTTTCACTTGAAATTTTGTAGGGACATTGTTTAATTAGTGTAGATTCGAATTATATCAACAACAATTTTGACCCCGAGAATGGGGGGGGTCCCCTTAAGTACAGTTTAATGGAGGCTATATTTACAACTATACCCATGCTGACAATTTTATACAAAGATATTTTGTAACCCATAACAACGGCATTGGTATAACATTCAAAACAAGTAAAAAAAGTGTGAGTCGATCCCCAGCCTATGATTTGCGGAGGTCTTCGGAATTACACACAGACTTTATTTAGTTTATTTATGTATTAGCTTCATATAAGATATATGTTGATCAAATCGGTTATTCACTTCGCTTTATATAAGTTTATAAAATATTCACAATTTATGAGGGAGGTACCGGAAGGAGTGGACAACAGGGTCCCATCGTCGGGCTTGATGTAGGCTTGGTAAAGATAATAGGTTAAGTTTTGCTCCAATCGGTCATTCCATTCGCCTGATATTGGATTTATAAATATTGAAAATGTTCACCATTTGTGTTCACCATCTTCGGACTTAATCAAGACTTCTGTTGTACAAAGTTTGGTTTAAATCGGGTAGTCCGTTTGCATGACATTATAAAATTAATTTTCAACAAAATTTCGAAATTTTTGTACAGAAGGTATCAGGAGGAGTGGAACGATGAAATCCAAATCGAGCATTTCTTACCATTGTTCTTATTAAAAACTTTTAAAAATGTTTACTCATTGTCAACAATAATATTATAAAATTAATGTTCAGTAAACATTTTACCATTTTGTGGGGGAAGTACTGGAAGGAGTGGACCGTTATTCCCCATCTTCGAACTTGAACTAACTTGGGAGTAAATACTACGATGTGCCAAGTTTGGACACAGACATTTGTAAATTGACTCAAATTATCTGGAACGGATTTGGTCTACAGAAACATTAGCCATAGGGCTGAGGGTATAATCAAAATTCAGCAAAAGGAGCCAACAACTTAAAAAAAAGTTTCTCTCTCAACAAACACAAACGTCGCTTTGAAAAATAACAACACAACGATTTTTTATATTGGATTCTGTATCTCAGTCAAATTTTGGACTTTTTAGAGGCAAACATTGAAAAGTCGATTTTTAGGCTCAACATATTTTACATATAATTCTGAACAATACGTTTTGGTCCTGGCTCTTTTTTTTGTAGTGCCAATGTCAAGGCGAATTTTCCGAAGTGACTGTAATTCAGCACTCCTGTAAGGAGACGAAATTTCCACTTGTGTTGCATTTGCATTTAAACGTCCTTTTGATGATCCCTGGTGTATTTTTGTGCATAGCTATCTTCTTCGGAGAAAATTTTCTATATCTGTCTCACTTTTGGCAAAGTACCCATAAAGACGTTCCAACCATTTTCGACATTTACTAGCCGAATTTTCCATATTTATATAGGATTTTTTACAAATCATTTCAAACTTACACGATTATTCCTTGTGTTAATTTCGTTAATCATTGTTTTGTTATTCCAGGAGGAAATTTTCTTTGGATATTACAATGTCAGGATACTTCTTGTGCTTTTCTTCTGATGTGGGATGTACGTCTCTTATTACAAATATTCGAATAGAATTTCAAAGAATTGTAGATTCGCTCATGAAACCCTTCTGGTCTATGTTCTGACATAAGCCCCATATTATGCGCACCAAATTGTGAAGCTTAAAAATAGCTTGGCCGAACATAAGGACGTTCTTAAATTTCCTTCGATTGTTATTTTCTCCTTGTCATCCTTTCAATCAAAAAATATTAGAACCCCACCTATCATTAGTCTCGTTTATCGAAGCCAATTAAGCTACGAAAAGACGACAAACAAGAATTCTTCAAATTGCCTCTTGTTTCCTGATAACGGTTAACAAGTTCATCGAATGACCCATTAAATATTGAACAAAAACAAGAGTCGGTCCACTTTTAGACATTCTACGAAAATACTGTTGTTGTTGCTCCTGCCGTTGGCTGACAAC
Organism: Musca vetustissima; assembly: GCF_032173495.1. NCBI lineage: Eukaryota > Metazoa > Arthropoda > Insecta > Diptera > Muscidae > Musca > Musca vetustissima. Next base: position 8,338 of record NW_026880051.1, read on the forward strand.
ACGAAATTTGATATCAAAACGTGGCGGCAGCAAATTAAAATTAAAAAAATAAAACGAATATCTGCAGAATGACAATGTTATTTCCACTAATTTCAGTTTGATCTCACATCCTGTCTGGAGGCCACAACAAATGACAACAATAACAAAAGCAACAACAACAAATGAAACGAATAGCAAGAAGTTGCGCGATAATGCCCAATAAATGCAAAATGTGATTAGAAGCGTGGACAAAATATGTCTGTATGGTGTTTCGGGGCCATTCATTTTAAGGCTAAACGAAAGAAAAGCAAACAAAAGGTTCGGTAGTCTCTGAAAAAAAAAATACAAAAACAAAAAGGAAAATAAAAGTAAAGGAAAAAAATTATTTTTCAGAAAAAATGGCGCTAGAAGATGTTTAACAAAAGACACACACTTCATGGCCGGATTTCAAGGTAGACATACATACACATATAAAGAAAGAGAGGGGGACCACGAACAACAACATCAGCACTTGCAACATTCAAACCATTCCAACAAGCAACACAGAAGCGCAACAAAAAACCAACACACACCTGAACCACAGCCAACACCAAGAATGATGGCACACATTAGATGATTGGTTTTGCAACTTCGTTTTTGCTCCGATTCACTCTTTCTCTCCTTTATCTCCCCAGTCGTTGTTGTTGGATTCTTTATTTAGCCCCCATCGTTCTTTCATCGATCGATCGAACGACGAACAATCGATGGATGGATCGCTCGATCGATGGTTGTTGCTGTATGCTGCTGCTGCTGCCGATCGTACGACCAGTTTAAACGGAAGCCATGCCTGTCTTAGGCACGAAAGAAATTTAATACTAATTGGCATAAATACCAAGTGTCGCACAGTGGCAATATGTTAAAGTTGCACATAAGCGATGCGAAGAAAAAAAGTGGATAACAAAAAAAAAAACACACACACACACACACCAAGAGAATTAAAGGAGAGGGGGAAACAAGTTGCATCTTCAGGCACTCCGATGAGATCTTCACCTTTGGAAATCACATCAATCGTTGTGTGTCTCGACATAACATTTGCTGACGACGCAGGAGCATCCTCATCTAACAATGGACTGACTGGGATGGATCGAATGGATAAATGGTTGGCTGACTGACTGGGTATGGATGCACTGACAGTGGTGAATCGATCGTTTGATGGTGATGTGGAAAAAAACTGATACCAACTGCATCACAGATGACGAATGATCGTTTTTGTTGACCATGGCGATGATGGTGATGATATGTGTTTTGCTACTGCATTTATTATTGATACTCTGTGGCAACATTTAAACAGGGAGATGGATGCATTCAGAAATCACTAGCACAGGAGAATGAAAAAACAGGAATGAAACCTAATAATGAAGTCACAATTATTCATTATTTCGCTCATCAATGAGGACTTTTCACATTCGAGTGGAATAAATTGTGTGAGCTACAAATTTTTAAGGGGGTTATAGTTATTTTTCTGAAATAATAGAAAAGTATAGAATTTCCGAAATAACAAAATTGTATTAATAGATTATTTTAAACAGGGAACCAATGAGAATCAATTTGTATTATAATTTACCATCTCGAATGCCTTGTGGGTATGCTACTAGCCCTGTGGAAAAATGACGCATGAGAAAACATTGTATAACGTTTCGAACGGATGAGGAATGCTGATCCGCGGATCTAGGATAGACTCTGATTCCAAATATTACATTTGAAACATAGTAGACATTAAATACATATGGTTTTTAAAAAATCTTCGTCCAAAAACGACGATTGGTCCACGGTTTGGTACAGCCTTTGTATAACGGTATTTTGAGGATTTCAGATATGTTTCATTTTTGGTATGTTCAAGGTCCTAGCCCAATTCTATTGTTTGTTATTTCGTTATCTCCTGGTAGCAATTTTTCAGGACATAGCCCCCATATAAATTTCCCGATCGACTTTAGATATTTTGAAGGGCGTATAACCCTCTATATTGAAATTATTATGCAAAGGGCTTTAAATAATCATATAAGTTATACTTTATAGATCTAGTACAGTTAATTCGGTGACGAAGAACCAACCGAGACCATGTTCCCTTGTTGTCTTCCCCTTGACCTTTGCATTCAATTCATGGCCTAAGCCTTCTGCGTGAACCATCAGTTAGCTCGGTTTTACATACCTTTTGAGCTGGTGCATCCTTATACATTTTCACAAAATAGCCTAGCCAACTTAGTCGCTGCAGCTCGATACGTCTGACTATGACGAGAATAGATTGTAGAACTCATGGTTCATTCGACGGCGATATTCACCGTCAACGCATATCGGCCCATAGCTCTTCCGGAGAATTTTTCCCTTAAACACTCCAAAAGTTGCCTCATCTGCTTGCACAAGTACCCATGGTTCAGATCCCTACCACACCATGGGTATTATCAGCGTCTTGTATAGTGTGAGTTAGGTCTGGCGAGATGTGGCCTTGCTTTTGACAAACTGTCACCTTGTCTGAATCCTCGTTCGGTATTGAAGGGCTCAGAGAGGTCTTTTCGACTTTAACTGCTGATATTGTGCCAGTTGAAGTTATCCTGCATAGCCGTATTGATTTTGCAGGAGTGCCAAACGCAACACCTCTGAACGGATAGGACTGTCGAATGCGGCTTTATAGTCGACGAATAGGTGGAACGTGTCAATATGTTTTTCGTGGGCCTTTTCCACGATTTGGCGCAAACTGAAATCTGGTCAATGGTGTTTTTGCCAAGCCCAATAATTTCATTGACCATTGGCTTCAGTCGTTCACACAGCACACTGGATAGCACTTTATATATGATGGGAAGGAGACTTATCCTCTATAGTTGGCACATATCGTCTTATCTCCTTTTGTGTGCACGGGACAAAGGATTCTGAGGTTCCATTCCTCTAGCCAAATTGTACTAATCAGCTTGTGCATGCTCCTGAACATCAGCCGGTAATACATCTGCACCTCTTATTGGTTCTGGGGAATCTTCTTCACCACCACTATTTGATAGCAGAAGCTTTTTAAAATGATCCTTCCAGATTAACACGCTATCTGCATCTGTCACCAGGTTTCCATCTTCATCTCTACGGGAGGATGTGCCTGTGCCAAAGCCTTCGGTTTGGTGGTAAAATTTCCGGATTTCATTCTGACTCCTGTACATCTCGATTTGCTCATGCTCAAGTTTTTCTTGCTCTTTCTTCTTCTTTCTGAAAATACTTTTCTCCCGATAATTCTTTATAGCATTACGTGTTGCTACTGTATGCAGGGCTGCTTTATACGCTGCGTTTTTCGCCTCAGTAGCATTACGACATTTCTGATCGTACCACGGGTTTTTTGATTGTGGTCTTTGCTACCCAAGTTTTGCTTTTGCTGTAGTTTGTAGGGAGTGGACAATTCTTTGCCATTGTGCTTCTATACTATTATCAGGACAAGGAGTGCTTCCGCTATCTGTAGTTTTGCAGCTTTTCGGCGTCGAGTTTCCGTGTTACATTATATCACACCTTTGCTGCTAAATTAAGACGGGTGCTTTGGCTGCCACAAGGTAATGGTCCGAATCGATATTCGCACCTCGTATCGATCGGACGTCTAAAACACACTTTGATTTCTCGTTGTCTGATCCGGAGAAATCCAGGTGGCCTTGTGTATATCGAGATGCTTGAATCTGGTGCTGCAACACCCATGTTTTTTGCTGCCGCGAAGACAATCCACCTCATGCCGTTGTCGGATATTTCTTCACGGAGACTGAATTTTCCGACGATGGGACTAAAAATATTTTCCCTTTCGATTTTTGAATTAAAATCTCCTAGCAGAATTTTAATGTCATGGCCAGGGCAGCAGTCATATGCTGTTTCAAGGCGCTCGTGAAATATGTCTTTGGTCTGTTCATCTTTTTCTCTTCTGTCGGAGCTTGGGCGCAAATAAGACTGATTTAGAAAAACTTCGCTTTTATACGGATTACAGCAATCAGCTCATCTACTGCAGTGAATCTGGAGACGAGGTCTTTTATTCTCCTATTAACCATAAATCCACAGCCAAATTCATGTCTTGTTTCATGACAGCTATAATATAGGGTGTAGTCATCCGATTTACTTACGCCATTCCCTTTCCATCGCATTTCCTGTAAGGCAATAATATCGGCTTTGTACGTCCTGAGTATATCCGCCAAAGCGAAGTCTGCGCCTGTTCTGTACAACGTACGCACATTCCAAGTTCAGATTCGCAGATCGTGGTCCTTTATACGTTTGCGTTTGGTTTTCTTTTTCGTTGTTTTTTCATAGTAGGAGGGTTTTTCCGAGTGTGGGCAACTAACCCAACGCCTCAATTCATTTTTATAGTTCTTATGGGTGAACTCGCGGCACATATCAGCCCACTATCCACGATCAAATCTCCAAATAGAAAGTTTACTAAAATTGGACCATTGTGATATTTTTAATGGAATCGATTAGCTCCACATATATGGCTGAGCGGGTAAATGTTTGGCCCATGGGAAACAAACGCAAAGTTTACTGGTTATGCTAGGTTGGAAAGAGGAGTGGTTTACACCACCATTTGTCCAATATTAGGACATACACTTAAATATGTCAATGGCATGATGTGCGCTCTAGAGAAGGGGGCACATTAAAAGTCATCTTTGGATTTGGTTTTCCTGAACATCTAGGAATTCTGTTTTGTTTGTTGCCATTCCCCTTACGACAGTTATTTCACGAAATGTGTCATTTCCTAAGAATTGGCTTCGTATGCTTGTAAACGCTTTTACCAGAGATCATAGATGCTAGTTTTCCGCCATCGTATAAGTCCCTGTCTAGTGTTATAGATTTACATGTTGTGACTACTTATGTTAGGTATTCGGTCCGTACATCATCTATACTACAGTAGAACCAGTATATATGGACATTGACTAGGATGACTCCCAGATATTTCACTAACAAATAGTGCACTTTAATAACAATCAGGTGTAGGGCTTCATGTAGGGTATCACACAGTCTGGAATTACTCTTCCATTACTAAATAAGATTTTTTAATATGTACCTGATGTTGTTGTTTTGTATGTATTTAACGTATGGAATGTTTATCGAACCAATTGAAATTGCTGTGACAACAGTAAAAATGCATCGGTTTTTGTGTTCTGCTTCGCTCGATATACTTGTACGTACGTACATCATCGTCCTCTACCACAACGATGACGACGACAAACATTGACAATTATATAATCGACGAGAAGAGACTACTTCACTGCTACCATAGGCTCCGCACTTTTCTTGGTCTAATATCGGCTACAGAAAAAACGTAGCAGGTTGAATCGAGGAAAAAAAGTTTCAGCAGCTGATCAAACGATTTGTAGCTGTAAACTTGGCAATAGCCAGTGTTTCAGTTTTTTCTACTTTTTTTTTTTTTTTTTTTTTTTGGTTTTACCAAAGATCATACCTCGGGACGGTGGACGATGGTGGTGGTGAGTCCATTGACAGCAGCCGGTGTTTATGAATTTGTTGAGAATGTAGAGGTAATCATTGTAGTTCATGTATAGTATGTAGTATATATACACATATATTTGTATGTATGTATCTATGTGTAATAGTCGAGACAAAGTATCCTTACTTGGGCAGTTGGCCATGTTGTAACCCGACGACCAGAGATAGACCACAAACTTACAAAAACTTTGAACCAAATCAAGCTTCTTAGCTGCTGCTGCTGATCGATCGATCACCAAATGGAAAAAAAACTAATAAATTGTGAGCATGTTGTTGTTGCTGCTGAATTTGTTATTATTGTTGCTGCTGGTATTATTTGACGACAATGTTCTTGTTGCTGCTGCTGTTGTTTGTTGCTTGTTAAAGCAATAATCCAATTAATCGAACAATTTACTTTAATCTCTGGCATTATTATTGAGGTATGAGTCAAATCAAAAATCAATGTTACTCCTGGGGATAAAAGTCGAACGAGAAAGATGAGCGACTATGGCAGAAACAACAACAGCAGCAAGAGAACGACGTAAAACCAGAATTTGTCCTTTTTGTTCTTGAACAAATTAAATGACTTAAATGGACATTTTATTTGCCATATCTATTGTTGATCATTTAGTTGGGGTTTATAGACGCATTATAGGACAATTTAAACTGAAAAGAGTTCATAGCTTTGCACACATATCAAGGGAAATAAAATTGGAATATTTGTCCAATATTAAACTATCACTGATCCTCATTGAAGATGGAGTTCTTCAAAGCATCCGTAATGTTAGTTGCTTTGGGTTTTATAAATATCATAACATAGTCTAAGGCATTTTTATTTATATATTAATGATATTTTTAATATTTGCCTAAAGCTATGTCAAGTCTGAAGAAGGGATCTATCGATCGGTCTTTTTAACAGATCGCCATTTTAAAATTCGTATGTGTACATTTGTAATATTTCATACCAGATATTCTTATAGTATTTTCCCATAGAAGATCAACTTTTTAGTAACAATCATTTTCTATTTTTTCAGATTCTGATTTCTGATGTCCAGGAATATAGACTAGGCTTTGAACATTCAAAATACTGAAATTAGCGAGCACCTTCATTGGAGGGATATTTCGAAAATATTCTGCAATGAGGTTTTTCGCCCTACGAGTAATGCAAACATGCAGCCACTTCGATAGAAAAATGCGGCTAAAACCTTAAAATGTCGACAATGCATTGGGACATCTTTATGGAAGGGCTATGTCACAACAAGAACTAAATAAAAAAACATTTTCTACCAAAATAAATCCTAAATCCTTCAATCTACCTACTATGTCCGGGACCTTTAGATGGTGGCTATGTCGAAACATTAACCTATATCGCCAAAATTATTTACATTAAATTTGGCGATATGTGAAATACAACCACGTCATTTGGTAAATACCGACATTGATAATCTCCTACAAAGATGTTTCACCCTCCAAGAACCCGAAATGCCAAATTAAAAACACTTTATTGAGAGAATGCGACTACACCCTTCAACCATTACAACCATTTCGCTACCATGCGCTAAGACTTTCAAAATACCGAAAATAGGTTGGTAACTTTATACATGGGCTATGTCAGAAATTTTAAACGTATATCTATGCCAATCCCCAAATATCCGCAATTCTAAATTACAGTTACGTTTGGTGGGGATATTTGCTTAAAATCATACGAATAAATATGGGAACTATATCAAAATGTGGACCGACATCGGCGATATGGCTAATGAGGGAGAGTCTTGCTGGGGTGCACAAAAATTTGGACGAAGATACCAATTTGATCCAAATTTTGCATATCGTAATATTTCTTCCAAACTTAAATTAGAGTTAGAAGTTTGTAAATAAGGGTCCACTCCTTATGGTATTTCCCCCACAAAATGGCCAACATTTTACTGGAAATAAGTTTGTATTTGGAATATCCAATTTTATTCAAACTTTGCAAATCCTAATATTTTTACCAATTCGAGATCAAGTCCGAAGATGGGTCCAATCGGTCCACTTACTGTGGAACCTCCCCACAATTTGTCAATATTTGTGGAATGTCCTATTTGATCCAAACTTTGTAAATAGTAAACTTTTTACCAAACCTAGATCAAGTTGGTCCACGCGTTCTGGCACCTCTACACATTACCCCTTACATAAAGGGAATGGTGAATCCTATATAAAAATTGAGTACAACTATAGGCTATATGAATCCAACATATCTGGTACATCCCCCACAAACTATCACAATTATAAAAGATAATTAAGCTAATAAAGAAAAACCAGTGAGCGGCCAGTACAGGCGGACTCGACCGACCATACGATACCCTACACAACCACCACTCATCTTAAATATCAGCAGACTAACTTAAATATCATCACCGATAATTATAGGCGTACAATTTCAAAGCAATCAGCGGGACATTTCCGCTCCCTAGTGTGGTAATAGTAATACTAGACAATATTAATTGTATGAATATGAATATACCTATACGATCTGTGCCCTTATGGGGTATACATATACGCCATTGAATGCAAATTTTGCAATTTTCACACAAACCAAGAGTCATGCTTATTTTCTGGCCAGATTCGCTTCCTGGTGTAAAATTTCGTGGTCCAGTAAAACAGAGGAAAATAATGGTTTTGGTCCAAAACAAAAAATAAAGGTTAAATATTAACCGATCATTTCCACAAACCGGAGTCCATCCAACATGGCCGGAATCCATCCAACATGCAAAATTTCTTGACCACAGTTATTTCTTGACCAAACCGTGAGGTTATATATCTGTCAGTAACACCGACTCGTTTTATGGTTTGTAGGAAGATTTGAGTCCAATCAAAACTTAAAATATATTATTAAAGCCAATTCGGTTAAAAAAACCTGCCCAACGTTCCCAAAATATCGAATAAAAGGGTGGTAATGTTAGTTGGCGTCTACCCAGAAGCGTGACCTAATATTTATAGCCTTTACATGGCTATTATACCAAAACAGGGACCGATTCATCGTTTTGGTCGGTAAAAAATTTACTGATTTTAGTCGATATATTTCTCGTATTCCCATGGTGATTCGTTGTCTCACATCCTTTTTCGAATTTCTCCGAATATTTTCGATAAAACAATGTTGGTTTATCATTCAGAATGGATGATGCATTGCCCAAGCGGAGTATTATTTCAACAAGGTATTTAAGACTAAAAAATCGAGGCCATGGTCTGGGTGTGCAAAGTGTTTAGTGGAGATGATTTAGTTGTTGGAAGGTAGTACTGTTAGCTGGATGATCTCTGTACCAGTTGAGTTTCAAAATTTTTGATCAAAATCCCTTTTTTGTGTTTTGAATGAACGAACAACTCAACTCTGTTATTTGCCGTGTTTAGCTACTGAAGGATTTAGGATTTTATAACTCTTCATCGCAGATATGAGGATAACACAAAAATAGGAATGACAGGAGATTGCAGTACCAAGAGGAAAATGCGAGCACTAAAAAAGAAATGATCCCAGCAGCACAAAATTCAAGGAAGCATTTTTTCTAGGCAACGATAGATGGCAGCTCCAATGCTACAGCAGACCAATCATCTGCTTAGCTAAAATAAAAAACAATGATAACGAAACTAAGGACTAATCTAGTAAGATTGCGATGTTTTTATGAAAACACTTGCTCCCAAATAGAGCAACAGGAGAACAAATTGTATAATCAACAATTTAGCAGATTAGTGTGGACCGGGGTCTGTAACCTATATTGAGTACGCCATTGAAATCAAATATGGCTCTTCTAAAATAAAAATACATTTCACCTATCCCGATTATTGTTCTCGGTTACATATCCCCATCTGATCATAGAAGAATTGTATTATCCCCTCACCATTTTTCGTCCTAAACATTTATTTATTTTCTGTCTCTTTTTCAATTTTTCCTTTACAAACTCTTTTTTATAATTCCAAATGCTTCTTTTTGTAGAAACAAAAACTCTACTTGTTTTTGTTGCGGCTTGTATGTAATTTTTCAATTAAATTGATAATAATGACGTTATCTGACGTTAATGATAGCTGTCGAATGGACGACAATAACAAATGATTAATGTATCTTTTAACCCCATACGCCATTGTCCATGTCGCTGACACCACGTTGCTGACGTTGCCTATTTGGTGGACTACTTTTAAGACAACGGCCGGACGATCGGCGGACAATGAATCAATGTTGGTGTATTTATTTGTTTGTTGATTTAACGAAAAAAAAACAAAAAATGGCTCAACATGAATACTTCTAATTTTGTGCACCCCTCTTAGGTTGCAATGGGAGAACAGTGGTTGTTAGGGGAAGAATTAAAACCATTTAAACGGACTTATATTTTAGCATTCACCGTAAGGTGTAGTTTGTATGAAATTTTTAATTTCGTTCCCATATAGAACATTGGACTTCTTTTTGGTATATTGAAGGTACTACCCGAATTTTTTAAACTATAATTGGTACCTCATTTTCTCAAACGTCCATATTTTCACAAAATTCTAATATAAGGGTACCGATCGATGCTAAATATTTTGAATGTCCACCTCATGATGTAGGGTATAAGAAGTTCTGTTCGACAGTTCTACTTATCTTTTTTAGATACAATGGATGTTCATTTTTCCCGACCGTATAATAAATATATTTGTAATTACAGGGTGTATGGGTTCCAATCTACCATCATAGATTGCAATGGATCGGAGGACTAAACATTTTATTTAGGTCCCACTGTTTACCTCAACATTTAATTGTTGTTTTGCAGCCAGCATGTGACTGACTGATCAAGTGTCTCCATGGAACTTAGTGCTGGCTAGCTGGCTCCCTGACTCTCAGGTTGGTTTGTATCGCTAGCAGATGCTCCGCTTCTCCTATAAATCAAATAAATAATGTGTTAACAAACTGCATTGCTATTAAATTATTAACTATAGCGGTATCTCATAGATTTCTTATTGCATTATTTATGAAATTTTGTTGTCTGTATTTATTTGCTACTATTGTTGTTGTTGTTTGTTTGTTTTTTGTCCTCGTTCAAAAGCAATTCCGTAATTCTGTTTATGGTCAATTGGAAGGCGCAGTGCTGCAGAGCATTTTTTCTCTCTGATCGATGTTTCATGTTCAGATTTTTTCCTTCATCTTACATTTAATTTTATTCATGCCAATGTGTATCTCTACAGGTGGGAAAATTCCTATGATTTGTAACAATCATTTTCAAATTCACAACAACAACTTGTTTTCTGCTGCAATTGGATGTTCAGCTCAAGATGGAGGGAACAAAAACAACAACAACAAGAAAATAAAATAAATATAAGAAATAAAATAAAAAACTGAACTAAAGCAACAATCTTGTGTTGCAAGTAAAGACACAAGAATGCCAATTACATACACAGACATGAAACTCACACATACACTTAAATGTTTTTTCTCGTGTTTTTTGTCATCGTGAGGATATTAAAGGAAGTCAATACGCTTTTCACATTACACTTGACATCACCTATCAGTGCAAAAAAATTCCTGCATAAAAAACCAAGAACCTAATCATTGATTAGGAATTTCCTGACATTTATGGTTAATTATTTTGCGACCAAATTGCGAAAATGTCCAATGTTATGTCCATAAGACATATCTGTGTAATTACACAAATGCCACTTGCTGACAATGGTATTGGAGATTTTTCAAGATCCCTTGAATGGGTATGAGGGGATAACGGAAATGATAATAAACATTAAATGTTCAATAATCATTTATTGTTGTATAAATAATCAGGTGTTACCATTTTCAGATTTAATTATACCATCAACCATAATTAATGAAATGCAATCATTTAAATTAACTCAATTCTGTACCGCTCTTTTATACAAATTTGGTGAAAAGATATTTTATACCTTAGATGGGATTCATAATGTAGCTTTAGAGGATCCATCCATAATGACATCGATATACAAGCTATTACATGTTATCTTTAAAGAAGACCATATGATACCCTACACAACTTCCACGAAAATCTAAATTTCAGTGCTACTACATTCTGAGCATGGGCAATATTTCGCGATATTTGCACCCAATTGACCGACTAGAGGTCAACAGCACCTCTTTCTTACACTGACATATTTCCCGAATATTACTAATATTTAGTACAGCTCTTCTAATTACTTGTCCAGATTCCCGTCACCATGGGTTGTGTTGTGATGTTCGGCTTTCAATTGTGGCCTATAGATCGACTAGGAAAAAAGCATATAATTACGTTTTCGGCCCAATTCATCCCAATATTATTATTTGATCATCACCAAAAATTATAGGCGTTGTTCTTGACCATACCTGGATCCTCATGGAAAATATCAAAGCGATCAGCGCTATATTTCCGCCTTCTAGTGTGATAATGGGTTACTAAATAATATATGAATACGTAAGCACCTCCCACATTGGAGTACATACGACAATATAATTGGTATCAATTTAAAGGTCAACCACTCCTCTTGGATATACTATCAACTTCTGGGTCTATGTCCTTCAGGAGTAAATATATACGATATAGAATACAAATTTTGTAATTTTTGACACAAAAGTCAGGGTCCATTTGACAAGCTAAATATTGGTAGAGCTTTATTAAAACAGGCATGCTTATTCCTTGGCCCAATCCTCTTCTCCATGTAAAAATTCGCGATGTTTGGACAATAGTTGCGACCTCTGTATCGGCCAGAACAACCGACAAAAATTAAATATTTGATTCATTTCATCCGCTAGAGTCTTCATTGGACAGAACCCATCCTACATGCAAAATTTCGTGAAGATTGGTCCATTTCTGTGTTCTGTAACGTTTTTACAAATTATAATGGACAGACGGACGAGATATGACCTGATGATCGGTAAACCTAAAGGCGGATCTAGAACCAATATTTCGTGGCGTTACAAATTGTTGGGGCTGCACAAAGCTATACTCCCCTGGCAGCATAGTTGTGTAGGGTATAAAGTGTCAGTCGGTGTTGCCAACTGATATATGCCGTCAGCCTATGGTTCCGATAAAATTTGGGTATTCCGTACGCTCCATATGCTATTTACAAGTTTAAAAAAATTTGAACCAGACGTACTAGAAGAAGCGAAGCGATAAGCCCCATCTTCCAAACATTATGCAGGTATAGTTAACATATTTCGACATTACTGCAGGGCTCCAGGAGGTCCTTTTCGACTTTAACTGCTGACTGCTGTCGAATGCGACGGATAGGTGGAATGTGCCAATGTGTTTTCGATGGTCTTTTCCACTATCTGGCGCAGAGTGAAAATCTGGTCAATGGTGGTTTTTCCAGTCCTGAAGCCGCATGGTCCAGTAATGCTATTGACCATTGGCTTAAGTCCTTCCTCTGGATAATCATCTTTATGCGATGGGAGTGTGACTTATTCCTCTGTAGTTGGCACATATCGTCTTGTCTCCTTTTTTGTGCACGAGACATAGGATGCTGAGGTTCCAATCAGGTGATATACACTCTATACCGTCATCTCTTCTGGGGTATCTTCTTCACCGCCACTATTTGATACCAGAAGCTTTGCGAAATGCTCCTTCCACATCCTCAACACGCTATTTGTATCTGTCACCAGGTCTCCTTCTTCATCTCTACCGGAGGATGTACCTGCACCAAAGCCTTCAGTTTGGTGTTTTACCCGTTGGTAGAATTCGGACTTCATTCTGACTCCTGTACATCTCGATATGCACACGCTCACATTTTTCTTATTCCTGAAAATACGTTTCTCCTCTCTCCTTTTCTACCGATAATTCTCTCTCGAATTACGTGTTGCTACTGTCTGCAGGGTTGCCCTATACACTGTGGTTTTCACCTCAGTTGCATTACGACACTCCTGATCGTACCATGGGTTTCTTGATGGTGGTTTATGGTACCCAAGTGTTGCTTTTGCTGCAGTTTGTAGGGAGTGGGCAATTATTTGCCATTGTACTTCTATACTATTATCGGGACAAGGAGTGTTTTCGACTAAAATGTCGGTAAGTTAAGCGGAGAAAGCTTCTGCTACCTGTTGTGTTTGCAGCTTTTCGACGTCGAGTTTCCGTGTTAAATTATATCGCACCTTTGCTGCTACATTCAGACGGGTGCGAACCTTGCCTGCCACAAGGTAATGACCGATAATGCCTTCCGTCTATCACAACATGATCAATTTGATTTTTCGTTGCTTGATCAGGAGAAATTCAGGTGGCCTTGTGTATATGGAGATGCTTGAAACTGGTGCTGCGGCGAAATCATTTTTTTTTCTGTCGCGAAGTCAATCAACGTCTTGCCGTTGTCGGATGTTTCTTCATGGAGGCTGAATTTTTTGAAAGTGGGATCAAAAATATTTTCCCTTCCGATTTTTGCATTAAAATCTCCCAGCAAAATTTTAATGACATGGTCAGGGCAGCGGTCATATACTGTTTTTAGGCGCTTGTAAAAAATGCCTTTGGTCTGTTCATCTTTGTAGGAGAACGGGAGCAAATAAGACTGATGTAGAGAACTTCGCTTTTATACGGATTATAGCAATTCGCTCATCTACTGGAGTGAACCTAAAGAGGTCTTTTATTCTCCTATTAACCATAGATCCCCAGCCAAATTTATGTTTCGTTTCATGGCAGCTATAATACAGTGCGTAATCGCCTGATTTACTTACGCCAGTCCCTATCCATCGCATTTCCTGTAAGGCAATAATATCGGCTTTGTACTTCTTGAGTACATCCGCCAAAGCGAAAACTGGAAATTCCAAGTGCAGATTCGCATATCGTGGTCATTAATACGTTTGCGGGGTCGCAATATTGGGGGGGTTTGGTTTTCTTTTTCGTTGCTTTTTCATAGTAAGAGGGTTTTTCCGAGTGTGGGCAACTAGCCCGGCGCATGAACCCATTTTTTTAGAGTTCTTATGAATGAACTCGCGGCACTCATCAACTCACTTTTTCAACGGATGATGAAAGCAGGTATCCAATCTGACACCGCAGGGAGGCCAGTGTCCACAATTGAGATAAAAGAGGAACCAAGATAGGTCTGGGCTTTGCCATGTTAGCGCCAATTAGAGCCGTTTCTTGGAATATATCATCCCCTACGTCATCCTCGTCTGTTCACATATAGCTCCGATTTTTGTTAGTGATACACCAACGTGTTTTCGCTTGACACACTACTACTACTTGACTACTTGACCCATACTACTATTTTCCCAATACACTACGAATAGCCGATTGACGATAGTGGTCTAAGATACTGCATCGTCTCTCCGAGTAGAACAATTATGGAAATGCTTAGTCTGAATTTATTTGTCCTATGTTAGTAGACAACAAACTTGCAACAAATTATCAAAATTGATATCCCTTTAGTCCAATTAAATAATATGAATATTATTATAAACCAATTCATAACGACAACAATATACCGCACCAATATTTTATTGAAAACAAAAATTTATTGGTCATCCAAAAACTAAATTTCAAATGTTTTATTTATTTCGCTGGTTCATCCTCCTTGGCTGTTATGAACTGCTTGATTTTATTGCGAAATGATATCCCTTTCAATAATTCCCCCAAAAAGTCAAACGGCAAACAGTCCAATTATCGTTTGCATTTTCGATTCGCTTTTTGGGCCGAAAGAATAATTAGGTTCAATGATTGACATGCGGGATAAGACGACATACACTTGGAATGCCGTAGCAAATTATCGAACGGCTACTGTTGTCAAACTAACGTTGAGGATGGGATGATTCTCGAAAGGATGCAGGCTTATCTCTCTATGCTCTGCTGCTAATGGATGTTGGGATTAAGGAGGAGGGAAGGTAAAAACAAAACAACTGCAAAATATCCCTCAAGATGATGATGATCCATGGGTTTATGAGATTTTTGTTTGGAGTAACCCCTCCTCCCGTCTGACCCAAACTCTTTACCATTTATTTGGCTAACTGCTACTTCATTGGTTGTTGTTATGGTCGGTTTATTGGGTTAATCTGATGTTAAGTCAGATAGCGCTTTTTAAGCTAAACTCCTGCTCCGTTCAGTTGGGTGCATGGCTATGTTGGTAAATAAGGTTTGGCCATTCAGATCTCCTGGCCGATCAAAGCCTGATCAAGACAATGACAATACAAAACGGACCATCATCATCATTATTTTTCGGGGTGCAAGAACTTGTTTAAGTTTTGTTTTCGTTTCATTGCCCATTCAAGTGATGTTGGTCAAGAGGAAGATCAACATCAAGCCAACCGAGGAACGAACGACCCAGCCTGCTCGCCAGCCAGTTGCCTATATCACCCAATACATATCAACAACAACATATCAACTTAACTCGTGAAGAGCAATTACAATATGTTTAAATGCTAACCACAACGATATCTTATTATTTTCTGCAAATAAGCTTTACAATATTCCATCCGTCTGACTGGCTGGTTGGTGGATTACGACGCTAACGAGATCGGGAGTTTAAGGGATATCCTCTGCTTGAGTTTTTTTTTTGTGCAGCCGTTGTTGTTGTCATTCGTTGCGCATGTCAACGATTAATTCTTTAAGCTACCCATCGTCACTTGTTCGAAACAAAGCACCATCATTGTACATACGAACATACAACCGAACAATAATAAATTTGACAAAGGGTTCAATTTTAGAAGGACAATACAGGACACTGTTGTCTTTGTAAAGAAGTACCTTTAAAAAAATCCACGTCTTGATAAAACTTCAAAAAATGATTTTGAAACCAGTAAGGAAAGTAGTAAAGTCGGACTGGGCAGACTATATGATACCCTTCATGAAATTGAACGAACACAAATCTAACCCGATTCTAACCCGAAACATAGCACACATACTTCTGGACCTAATTCAGTACCCAATGCCAAATTTCGTGCAAATCCAAGAATAATAGTGACATTCGTGCAGCATTTACCTTAAATCGGGCGGAAATATATATGTGATCTATATCTAAATCTGAACCGATTTTCCCGAAACTTAGCACACATCATTCTAGACCTAATTCGGTATGGTATGTCAAATTTCGTGCAAATCTATATCTTTCGATAGGGACTTTGGTGAACCATTTACATTAAATCGGACGAAAATATATATGGGAGCTCTGGGAGCCAATTTCAATAGGGTTCGTCCTTGGGCTAAATAAATGAGCTATACCAAATTTCATCCACTTCGAATCAAAAATGCGACCTGTACTTTGTTTAAAATTTAACATAGACAGACGGACAGACGGATGGACATGCATAAATCAACATAAAAAGTGATTCTATGCATATTCTCAAAATGAACCATGTGTCTATGTCGTTTCCTATTGCCTGCACCACAGAGTGGTGAAGGATATAAAAATCTACGCCTTGTTGGATCTTCAAAAAAATATTTTTTAAAAAATCTACGCCTTGTTGGATCTTCAAAAAAATATTTTTTAAAAAATCTACGCCTTGTTGGATCTTCAAAAAAATATTTTTTAAAAAATCTACGCCTTGTTGGATCTTCAAAAAAATATTTTTTAAAAAATCTACGCCTTGTTGGATCTTCAAAAAAATATTTTTTAAAAAACCTTGTTGGATCTTCAAAAAAATATTTTTTAAAAAATCTACGCCTTGTTGGATCTTCAAAAAAATATTTTTTAAAAAATCTACGCCTTGTTGGATCTTCAAAAAAATATTTTTTAAAAAATCTACGCCTTGTTGGATCTTCAAAAAAATATTTTTTAAAAAATCTACGCCTTGTTGGATCTTCAAAAAAATATTTTTTAAAAAATCTACGCCTTGTTGGATCTTCAAAAAAATATTTTTTAAAAAATCTACGCCTTGTTGGATCTTCAAAAAAATATTTTTTAAAAAAATCTACGCCTTCTTGGATCATCAAAAAAATATTTTTTAAAAAATCTACGCCTTGTTGGATCATCAAAAAAATATTTTTTAAAAAATCTACGCCTTGTTGGATCATCAAAAAAATATTTTTTAAAAAATCTACGCCTTGTTGGATCATCAAAAAAATATGTTTTAAAAAATCTACGCCTTGTTGGATCATCAAAAAAATAATTTTTAAAAAATCTACGCCTTGTTGGATCATCAAAAAAATATTTTTTAAAAAATCTACGCTTTGTTGGATCTTCAAAAAATCTACGCCTTGTTGGATCTTCAAAAAAATATTTTTTAAAAAATCTACGCCTTGTTGGATCATCAAAAAATATTTTTTAAAAATCTACGCCTTGTAGGATCATCAAAAAAATATTTTTTTAAAAATCTACGCCTTGTTGGATCTTCAAAAAAATATTTTTTAAAAAATCTACGCTTTGTTGGATCTTCAAAAAATCTACGCCTTGTTGGATCTTCAAAAAATTATTTTTTAAAAAATCTACGTCTTGTTGGATGTTCATAAAATCTACGCCTTGTTGGATCTTCAAAAAAAATTTTTTTAGAAAATCTACGCCTTGTTGGATCTTCAAAAAAAATTTTTAAATCTACGCCTTGTTGGATCTTCTAAAACTTTTTTTTTAAATCTGCGCCTTGTTGGATCTTCAAAAAATATTTTTTTTAAAAACTCTACGATTATATAATTTAGAATTTTTCCAAAGGAAATGGTGTCCCGCTTCGAAAACAATTACCTCGATTATTTTAAATACATGCGAAGAAGGAAAGGGAAATCACCCGGTGACTGAACACAAACGATCTTATTTTTCTATGTGTATATATGTATATAAACGACCAGAGGTAATTGTGTGCGAAATGCCGAATTAACGGGCAATTGCGAGAGAGTTTTGTAAGCGATTGTGTTATCGATGGCGTTGCGCCCTGGAGCCACTTTTATTTATTTGCAATGTGTCGATAATGGAGGATCATTTTTAACGCAGCAAGTAAACAACAAACTATCGGGCTGGCCAGCTCACTAAACGGCTGACAGGATGACCGAACGTCACATTGTGTGTATGTATATGTATGTGAGTGTATATTTATATCATTGACTCTGAAGATGACTCTGAAGATGTGCGATTAAGTTCTTATATCCACAGCAAAAATAAAATTTACACAAATTCGGGAAAATATGTACGAAGTGGGGAGAAGTGGTACTAAATCTTCGGGACAGGGGAACTCAAGAACAGTGTTTTTCAAGCAGAAGCTATTTTCTTTAGTTTTTTATTGAAAATTAAATTTTTATTAGAAGATCTAGTTGACTTCGACCAATACTTCAGTTAGTCTCCATAAGGCGAGCTTAAAGACACCTGTAAGTAGGCCCTACATTACCTTTCATCTTACCATATATGGCAATAAATCTTCTATACCTCCCGTAATCACTGTCTGTTCAGTAATTTTCATTTTTGCCGCTATCAAATAAACAAAGTTCTTGGAAGTCCTTCGGAATGGTATGACTCGCTCTCTCTCCCTCAGAGCCGATAACATTCAGATCTTTATTGTACGATTGGTTTATTTATAATAATTAGGTGTTCCAAGTTTAAATATCTTCCTTCAGGTTTGTCTTCCTCTTCGGCAAATAAACCGGCCAAGCCATGCAGTTACTTTGTACCTGTGTGGATTATGTGGCCAACCAACACCAGAAGCTTATCGCAATCTCAGACGTTTTTTTCACTTTGCCACACCACATATTCGCCCTGCAAAAGCCATGGCTGCAAGTGCAACAACATATTCCGACACACAAACAAATCTTGAGGATGACTTCGTAAAGAAACTGCCCTCAGCCCATGGAGGATACTCTGCATGCATCACAGCAAAACAACTGCTGCTGGCAAATCCTCTGGAGTTTCTTCTGTTTTCTCCTTCTCAGCTCATAAACTCTTGAAGCTCGCACCTTTTGATATTTGAATGCCCAACACTGGTCTGTGTCGATGTTGTTTTTATTGGATTCTTGGCAATAACCAAACCAAATGATTGCAATCGATTTTTATATGACTTCCTTTCCAATTCCAGCGTGTATTTCTGTAATCCAACATCTTTCTATTCTACTGGAGGCAAGGCTGTGGTTCTGCCACTGGCAGTTCATTCCGTTTGTAAATGGCCCGCATTAACATGGTTATTCGATTTATTAAGTAACTTCAATTTGCGTTTCGATTACGCGCGTAACGCCTGTTTTATGCTGGTGGGGTAGCTGTTCGATTTTTTTTCTGGCTGGCTTGCGGTGCTATTTCCTTTTTAGTATCTGGGCCAAAGCAACAACAACAATATGTGAGTGGTAGTAGAATTGTTACAGATTCCATTTGGCACTTTTGAATGAAATATAATGTCTAGATCTAGGGTGGTATGATCAAGTAGTCTTCTTAAATATAGATCTACTTAGGCGTAGATTTTTTATCGATCGATCTGAGGAGCGAATATCGATTCGGACCATTACCTTGTGACAGCTAAGGTACGCACCCGTCTTAATATAGCAGCAAAGGTGCGATCTAATGTAACACGGATCGAGATGTACAGGAGTCAGAATGAAGTCCGAAAATTCTACAACGGGTAAAACACCAAACCCTTCGGTTTGCAGGCACATCCTTCTGTAGAGTTGAAGAAGGACACCTGGTGACAGATACAGACTGCGTGCTGAGGATCTGGAAGGAGCATTTTGAAAAACTTCTGGTATCAAATAGTAGCAGTGAAGAGGTTACCCCAGAACCTATAATAGATGACGGTATAGAGTGTATACCACCTAGCCAAGATTAAGTCAAAATAGCAATCAGTCGGCTGAAGAATAATAAAGCAGCAGGTGCCGATGGGTTACAAGCCGAACTATTCAAGACTGGTGATCATATGCTTGTAAGGAGCATGCACCAACTGATTACTACAATTTGGCTAGAAGAATGCATGCCCAATGAATGGAACCTCAGCATCCTGTGTCCCGTGCTCCAAAAAGGAGACAAGACGATATTTGGCAACTATAGAGGAATACGTCTCCTTCCCATCGCATATAAAGTGCTATCCAGCGTACTGTGTGAACGATTGAAGGCAATAGTCAATGACATTATTGGACCATAACAATGCGGCTTCAGACCTAGCAAATCCACCAAGGACCAGATTTTCACTCTGCGCCAAATCCTGGAAAAACCTCACGAAAAACAAATCGACACATTCCACCTATTCGTCGATTATAAAGCCGCATTCGACAGCCCTATCCGTTCAGAGGTGTATAAAGCCGTATCTGCTTTTTGGCATTTCTGCAATATTAATACCGCTATGCAGGATAACTTTAACAGGCACAAGATCGCTTAAAGTCGAAAAGGACCTCTTGGAGCCCTTTAATACCGAACGAGGATTCAGACAAGGTGACAGTTTGTCGTGTGACCTTTTTAACATCCTACTGGAAAAGGTCATGCGAGAGGCAAAAGTGAACAGAAATGTTACTCGCCTACGCCGATGACATCGACATAATGGGTCGAACACTGAGAGCAGTAACAGCCACCTTTGAACAAATCGAGAAAGAGTCCGTTTACAGACCCACGGCAGTAATCGGTGAGAAGACCAAGCTGATGTTATAATCGCGCAAGACGTCCAGTAGACTCGGACCAACTGTGGAACTTGAGAACTACAGCTTCGAGGTAGTCAAAGATTTTATATACCTTGGTACCGCCATAAACAAAACGAATGACATCAGTTTTGAAATTCGGAGACGGATAGTGATGGCCAACAGATGCTACTATGGTCTGAGCAAACAACTCAAAAGCAAGGCCACCTCCCGCCAGACCAAACTCACATTCTACACGACGACGCTGATATTACCCGTGCTGTTATATGGTTCTGAAGCATGGGTACTTGCGCAAGCAGATGAGGCAGCTCTTGGAATATTTGAAAGAATAATTCTCCGAAAGATCAATTGGCCGATCTGCGTTGACGGAGAATATCGCCGTCGAATGAACCATGAGTTGTACCAGCTATTCTCGGACATCGACATTGTTAGACGTATTGAGCTGCAGCGACTACGTTGGCTAGGTCATGTTGTGAGAATGGATGAAGATGTCCCAGTCCAGACGGCATAAAAACGAACGAGCTGATGGTTCACGCAGAAGGGGAAGGCCACGAATAC
>NW_026880052.1:0-3015 GCF_032173495.1 Musca vetustissima
AAATAAAAACACAATTTAAATATGCTAAACGGCTTAGCCCTGAAATTTATTTTCAAGGCCTTATCATTCAACTCAAGTAAAACTTTTAGGCAAATAAGGGTCTCTTTTTATTTTTCGGATGAAAAAAATGCACAAATCTGCCAAAACAACCATTAATTTAATTATTATGTCCATCTTGAAGGATAATTCCATTGGCATTGATAACATTGCGGTTTAAAAAAATATTTTTAATTAAATTTAAAACGTAGCACAAAACATAATCCCGTTCGAAAAGAATGTTGTCATTCAGATAAAATTACGATATTTTAACAAAATGATAAATTACTTTTGTCTAAGTGTTGTGCGCCATCGTCATTATCATCCCTTTTTCCAGTTTAGTGTATTTTTCCAGTCAACAAATAATATCTTCTTTTAAAGTTTGCTAATCTAGGCGACAACAGCAACAAAATAATGGTGTGGTCAAGTTACACCAGACTGAGAGTGTAAGTATAACGGTGAAAATAGGGGTGTAAGAAATTTCAAGAAAATACGTTTTAAATAGGGAGTTATGGGTAAAGCTAGTGATATTTTTAAAGTTTGGGTGGACATTTGAAAGGACTTAAAAAAATTAAATATTGACATATACAAATTTAAATTTGACATTTGTATGGGGGGCTACGTAAAATTTACATATAATGTATATTTATAGGAAAGCGATTATCACCTTCCAAGAATCTAGAGTACAAGTATGTTTTAGTATAAAAACCAATAAGGAAAGTAGTAAAGTCGAACTGGGCCGACTATATGATACCCTTCACCACTTTGGGCATATTCTACTTATGTATCCGAAAAGACGTCGCTATTCGGTATGCTGCACTGTTTAAAATTAAATCTCATTCGGACACCTATTTATTACTTGGTGTACAATAAACATTAATAAGTCGAAATTATATATGGAAGCTACGATATATCTATATCTGAACCGATTTGAAGCAAACTTGCCAGAGATTAATTTATATTAATTTCAGCACGTGGTGTCAATCGGCCTAGCTGTACACAATTTACTTAAAATCGGACGAAAAGGTGGGAGGTGTACACATCATTGTAGACTTAATTCAATACGCTATGACAAAATTCGTGCAAATCGAATGATTTTCAGAGACTTTGGTGTACCATTTACCTAAAATCGGGCGAAACTATATACGGAAGCTATATCTAAATCTGAAACGTTTTTCACGAAACTTAGCACACGTCATTCTAGACCTAATTCAGTAGGCTATACCAAATTTTGTGCAAATCGAAATATATATAGGGACTTTGGTACACCATTTACCTTAAATCGGACGAAGATAT
Source organism: Musca vetustissima (assembly GCF_032173495.1). Lineage (NCBI taxonomy): Eukaryota > Metazoa > Arthropoda > Insecta > Diptera > Muscidae > Musca > Musca vetustissima. The sequence goes on from NW_026880052.1 coordinate 1,333, forward strand.
AAATGGGAGCTATATCTAAATCTGAACTGATTTTCACGAAACTTAGCACACATCATTCTGGACCGAATTCAGTAGGCTATACACAATATCGTGCAAATCGAAAGATATATAGGGACTTTGGTAGACCATTTACCCAAAATCGGGCGAAACTATATATATGAGTTATATCTAAATTTGAACCGATTTTCACGAAACTTAGCACACATCATTCTAGACGTAATTCAATACGCTATGCCAAAATTCGTGCAAATCAAATGATTTTCAGGGACTTTGGTGCACCATTTACCTAAAATCGGGCGGAACTATATATGGGAGCTATATCTAAATCTGAACCGATTTTCACGAAACTTAGCACACGTCATTCTAGACATAATTCAGAAGGCTATACTAAATTTCGTGCAAATCGAAACATATATATGGACTTTGGTACCCCATTTATCTTAAATCGGACGAAAATATATATGGGAGCTATATCGTCCTTGGGCCAAACAAATGAGCTCTGCCAAATTTCATCCATTTCAGATCATAAATGCGACCTGTACTTTGTTTACAATTTAACATGGACAGACGGACGGACATGCATAAATCGACTCAGAAAGTGATTCTATGCATATTCTCGAAAGGAACCATGGGTCTATCTCGATTATTTTTGCCTGTTACAAACATATGCACAAAGACATAATACCCTGTACCACAGTGTGGTGAAGGGTATAAAAAACACAATATGAAGTTTTCGGTCCACTTCATCCCAAAATTATTATCTGATCATCACCGAAAGTTATAGGCGTTGTCCTTGACCATAACTGGAATCTCATGGAAATTTTTAAAGCGATCAGCGCTATATTTCCGCCCTTTAGTGTTGTTTTGGGTTACTAAATAATGTCTGAATACGTTAGCATCTGTAAATATTTAAGTGTAGCTCCCACATCTGAGTACATACTACCATATAATTGGTATCAATTTAAAGGTCAACCACTGCTCTTGGGTCCTTTGGGTCTAGGTCCTTCAGGGGCAAATATATACGCCATATTACACAAATTTTGTCATTTTTCACAGAAAAGTCAGGGTCCATTTGACCGGCTAAACATTGACCGATCTATATCAAAACAGACATGCTTATTCTTTGGCCGAATCCCCTTCTCCGTACAAAACTTCGCGGTATTTGAGCCATAATTGCGGCCCCTGTAGCGACCAGAAAATCAGACAAAAATAAATTTTTGGTCCATTTCATCCCCTAAATATTAACCGATCTTTTCCAAAAACAAAAACAACCCATTCTACATACAAAATTTCGTGAAGATTGGTCCATAACTGTGACCTGTATCGTGTTTACAAATTATAATGGACAGACGGACGAACGGACGGACACACAAGTCTAGATCGACTCAGCTAGTCGAGATATGATCGGTATACTTAAAGGTTGGTTTAGGACCAATATTTCGCATTTCAAACTTTTGGGGCTGCACAAAGCTATAATACCATGACAACATAGTTGTGTGGGGTATAAAAAGCATTAAAAATACCGCATATGTTCGAACATGTTCTGAAATTATTGTTTTCATGAGGAAATGGTGGCACCCAGATATACCAACACCAACAATTCTAGGAGTAGTACAAATACACCTTTAAGCTCGAGTGTAGTGTATAATTTATACAATCTCCAACTCGACTATAGAGACTCCA
>NW_026880053.1:0-29335 GCF_032173495.1 Musca vetustissima
AATAAAACATCAGCTTTATTTTATACTTTTTATTTATTTTATTGTGTTAAATATGGTTGGTAAACGAAATTTGATTCAGTTTGCTTTAATTGTAATCTGTATAAATTATTTTCTTTGTCGCTTAATGACAACTTCGATATGTTATATCCACTAGAACCCAATTCCTTTACATTATCATCCTTTAGTGTCAGAAACCGGGGTGGTAAATATAATATAGCATCTTCCAACTTCAGCACAATTCTATCTCCGTACTTAGTTTGGGTCCTATATGCATCATTGATTATATATTCCTTATTTTCATCCAATTCATTAATTCTTATAATTCTCTTATAATTAAAGGAGTTGAATACTTAAATTAAGTTCGCGTTAGAAGCCATCGCTTTTCCTGTCTATTTCACACTGTTTTATATAAAAGTTTATTAACTTATTTATATTATATCTAAAAGTTCTATTGATGTTACTTACATGCAATTTTTTATAATTTTTTTCCTTATTTAATCGCACAAGCTAGCTGATCTTTTTCACCGCTGGATTTATTCCATCCCAATGAAGAAACGATTGATTTGTTTATATTGCTTTACAAAATCTCTAGGAATATTTTGTATACAAGAGGTAAATATAAGTAAAAAAAAAACAAAAAAAAAACTCTTTTGACTACAGGCGACAAATATTGAAAAACATCAACACATCAAAAAGATCGATTAAGATGACCACAGAATTCTGGGTACGCACGCATGTTGTTGATAAAAGCTAAAGACCGATGGGCGCCCAAATATATGCTTCAATGGACAGACATTACATCTTGTAAATTATAACAAACTACAAAAAGTGGATTTATATTGGAAGAACCAACAACAACATGTATGCATCGAACAGATCAAAGAACTCATACACAGAAACAAATTCTTTCTGATAAGACACCCATGATCGGATTGATTCTTGTTCCAATAGACAATCATATGAGACACTGCTTCGTGTATTTCACAAAATTGTGCAACCAAGACAAACAAGTGGGTAGAGAAGGGGGGACATATATAAGCTTACCGGAAAAAAAAACGGAAGAAAGGGGGGAAGAACAAATATGGGACACAAGCGGTATTAATTCAGGGTCATCAAGGTCATACGAATGGACCGCATTGGGCAAGACAAAAAAGAAAACAATAAAAGACAAAAAAGAAAACAACAAATGAAATTGTTGTAAAATCAACAATGACGAATGTTGTTAAAATGTTACAGAATAGGCCTACAATTTTGAAAATTATACGTTAATAATACTAACATTTAACTATTGATAATTTTTTTTATTTCAGTTGACTTTTTGTATATGTTTTTATACATATTTTATATAAAAATTTATAAATAAAAAATCTTATTATTACTATTAATAGTAGTAAATTTTTAAATTTTATATTTCTTTAACTCATAACTAGCCATTGTACTTGCATAGGTATGAAAAAAGTCTTATATTTTTAATGCTTTTTATATTTGTTGTGATTTTGTGTTACTTTAACTCATCTATAACTGGGTGGAAAATATATAAAATTATCTGGAAAAATTTTACAACATTTTTCCATAATACAAAATTGACTCAAATAGCACGAGGCAACGAAATAGATGACATTTTAAAGGATCAGTTAAAAAAACCAAAATGTCAGAGTTTCAAGACATTTTGGCTTGGCTCTTTTAAACAATATAAGTTTGAAAATCAATAAGTTTGATTCAGTTTGCTTTAATTGTAAACTGTATAAATTATTTTCTTTGTCGCTTAATGACAACTTCGATATGCTATATCCACCAGAATCCAATTCCTTTACATTATCATCCTTTAGTGTCAGAAACCGGTGACAAATGTGAATATTAAAATAAATATGCTTGTGTTAATGTTTTTCACACCGCAAACATCTACCCCTATTTTAGCATAACATCCAATGTGTTTGAATTAATAGGGTTATTTTTGAAAATAAAACATCAGCTTTATTTTATATTTTTTATTTATTTTATTGTGATAAATATGGTTGGTAAACGAAGTTTGATTCAGTTTGCTTTAATTGTAAACTGTATAAATTAGTTTCTTTGTCGCTTAATGACAACTTCGATATGTTATATCCACCAGAACCCAATTCCTTTACATTATCATCCTTTAGTGTCAGAAACCGGGGTGGTAAATATAATATAGCATCTTCCAACTTCAGCACAATTCTATCTCCGTACTTAGTTTGGGTCCTATATGCATCATTGATTATATATTCCTTATTTTCATCCAATTCATTAATTCTTATAATTCTCTTATAATTAAAGGAATTGAATACTTTAATTAAGATCGCGTTAGAAGCCATCGCTTTCCCTGTCTATTTCACACTGTTTTATATAAAAGTTTATTAACTTATTTATATTATATCTATGGGTTCCATTGATGTTATTTACATGCAATTTTTTATAATTTTCCCCCCTATTTAATCGCACAAGTTAGCTGATTTTTTTGACCGCTGGATTTATTCCATCCCAGTGAAGAAACAATTGATTGGTTTATATTGCTTTGCAAAATCTCTAGGAATATTTTGTATACAAGAGGTAAATATAAGTAAAAAAAAAAAACAAAAAAAACTCTTTTGACTACAGGCGACAAATATTGAAAGACATCAACAACATGTACACATCAAAAAGATCGATTAAGATGACCACAGAATTCTGGGTACGCACGCATGTTGTTGATAAAAGCTAAAGACCGATGGGCGCCCAAATATATGCTTCAATGGACAGACATTACATCTTGTAAATTATAACAAACTACAAAAAGTGGATTTATATTGGAAGAACCAACAACAACATGTATGCATCGAACAGATCAAAGAACTCATACACAGAAACAAATTATTTCTGATAAGACACCCATGATCGGATTGACTCTTGTTCCAACAGACAATCATATAAGACACTGCTTCATGTATTTCACAAAATTGTGCAACCAAGAAAAACAAGTGGGTAGAGAAGGGGGGACATATATAAGCTTACCGAAAAAAATACGGAAGAAAGGGGGAAGAACAAATATGGGACACAAGCGGTATTGATTCAGGGTCATCAAGGTCATACGAATGGACCGCATTGGACAAGACAAAAAAGAAAACAAGACAAGACAAAAAAGAAAACAACAAATGAAATTGTTGTAAAATAAACAATGACGAATGTTGTTAAAATGTTACAGAATAGGCCTACAGAGCCATATAGTTTTGAAAATTATACGTTAATAATACTGTTTAAGTTCGATACATTGCTTACGGCAATGTATATGTTCGATACATTGTTTCCCCTTCTACAGCATTACAATTAACCACTTTAATTGGCCGCTCTTCGGAGCCCAATGGGGAAATCTTCTCTGCATATCTTCCAGGAGCCTCATTCGCAGGGCTGCCATATTTGCCGATTTATCGGCATTTTGACGATTTTTCACTCTAAAAATGAAAAATGCCGATTTTCCGATTTTTGCCTCAGAATTGCCGATATTTCAACAATCGACACAAATTGTCAAATTTTTTAATTTAATACGGCGTTACCATACAAACATATAAAATTGGCAGCTTTAAATCAGAACTATCGGCGACTCGCCGCAGCCGTTTTCAATGGCTTAGATATCTGCATTTTTTGTCAGCATTGTACTCTGTCTAGTTCTATCTAGTTTACATTGTACATCATGGACACGAACAATTATTTAGAATATGATGAAGTATATTTGGGTTTATATGCAAAAGATATTGTTTCAGAAACAAAACTTCCCAAAAATGACATAGACAAAATAGTTAGCACTTGCATTAATTTTCATATAGAACTTGCAAACTAAATATTAAAACGTTTTGATTTTAATTTAAATTAATATAAATGCTTAAAACTTATTGATCCTGGAAGAGTAATGAAGAAGGGCAATAATTCTTTTCTAGATATTTTAAAAGAATTCACCGATTTTATTTTTGAAAATGAGAGACAATCTTTAGACTCCGAGTTTAGGGAGTTAAACTTTCTGAATTTTGAAGAAATTTTTGAAAATGCAGAATATAATTTAAAAAATTTTTGGAAAAAAAATTTTCCGAAATTAAACGTGGGGACTCAAATTTAGCTTTTCCTGTTTTGTCTAAATTTGTACAAAGAATTATGGTTCTTCCACACTCCACAGCAAATGTGGAACGAATTTTTAGTCAGGTAAACCTTAACAAAACTAAAATTAGAAGCTCACTTGAGAATGATTCATTGGAAGGGATTTTCATTCTAAAGATTACCTCAAACTAAATAATTCAAATTGTTTTAATATCAAAATTGATAATGAATTACTAAAAATGTGTAATAAAAATATGTACTAGTTTGTAAGTTATTTTATGACCTTAATACCACACTGTGTTATACGTAAATCTGAAAGATCTCACTAGTGTACATAATAATTACTATATTTTAGAAAAATCTACATTTTTTGTAGAAAAATGAATCTTTTATGTTATTTTTTATACAGAATTGAATTTGTTATCTTTTTTAATGTAATAAACAATATTGATTTGTTATAAACCAAAATATGAATTTATTTACAAATTATATGCTGCCGATTTTTAAAAATACAAATGCCGATTATTCCGATTTTTTTTCTAAAAAATTTACGCCTCGTTCGGATTGTAAGGGAGAGTTTCGCTCTCTTCTACTATATCTCCTGGAAGCCACATTCGCTTAGTTCGATTGCAGAGAGGCGTTTTCCAATGCTGTGGTCGTAGTTGCCCATCGCAACATCACTTGCTTTTTCGCTTTCGTATAGTAAACACTTGCATTATCGTTCTCGTAGAATAAACATCTCTCGCTATCGTAGTAAACGCACGCTAAGGTAAAGTCTTGTTTCTCACGAAACCCATCTACTTTACAATAAAGACTGAAAATATTTTCTAAACACTATTTCGTTTTTCTTTTCTTTATTTTTGGGGTTTCACTGCAACTCGGTATCACGCCAACATTTTGATCCATTCGAGCCGGATAAAAGTAGCAAAACCATTTGGATACAATCATTGCTAATCTTGCTTTTCCTTATTTTCGAAGGAGAAATACATCATCCCTCCTCACCAAACACAACAACTCATCATCAACATCAAAAACTGCATTATCATCCACAAACAACATAATATATCAAAAGGTACGTAGTTCAGTTCCTTTATATTGAGCATACCGCGAGAGTTGTGGTTTTTTACTTTCGATTTACAAAAACAAATTTTCAATAATAAATTTTGTTCGCTACGACACGCACTGGTCGCCCTACAATTACCTTAACGCGCGCATTCCTAAATATACAGTCCACTCATTGTCGCATATCACTGCTTTAATTTGTTAGCCAGTGATCTATTGTGTAGTGCTTATATTGTTATTTCTCACTAGCGTCTACATATACACCCAGCCTTCTCGTTGACTTCGCTAGCCAATAGTGAGAAAAAACACAAACAATACTACTAATATTCAACGTGCCCTTTTCTTATTTTTCTTTTTATTCGCATACCTCCCGACAATTTCTATATCTTATCATCTCTCGTTGTTTGGTCGAGTAAACACAACAACAATAATCGAATATTCCACGCGCCTTTTTCTAGCGTCTGTTTATTAACATTCGATCTACCAACAAATAAGTTCTCTTCACCACTATTACTGTTCAATCGTTCGATACCCAACACTCACTGTTGATTCTCGTTGTGTTGTTGATCGTGTGATATCAACAACAAATATCACTCTCGCATTCCAGCCGCCTTGTTTAGTGTGAGCCGACTAACAAACAAACGTACCAACAAGTTCTTACTCTCCCCACACATCTCTGTTGGTTCGTGGTCGTTGGTCTGTTTGTAGTGCGTTAGCCGCTCATTCAACACTGCTTGTGTTTTACTCCCTTTTGTGCGGTATTCGTTGTTCACCACTGCACATTGGGTCCGTATGAAAAATAGTGGATTTTTCTAAATAATTTTTTAAAAATAATTTACAAAAGATTGTTGTTATATTTGTTGGTCTATTGTATATTTTTGGATTTTTACCAAAAAATACCCTACTTTCGGCAGTTTACAAGCGCATTTGAAGCATTAATTTGTGGGTTAGTTAAAAACTATTTTCGGCAATTTCATTGATTTTTTTGTATTTTTTTTTCGAAAAAATAGTTATTTGCTTTTACACCAAAATTAATTGGCTGTAAGATTGTAGCACAATCTGAAATTACGTGCACCCTACTGTCGGTGATAGTGATTTTCAAATTATGTTCGCTACTTCTTGCTCTTTTTTTGGGAAGTATAGTACAAATTGTTGTTTTTTTGTCGTTCCAATCGACTATCCTGGTTTTGTGGTACTTTTTATAGTTTGTTTTGGAAATATTCTACATTATTTTTTGCACGTTTGGTAGTTTTAGACATTAGTACCCTACATCTTACAGACTATTTTCGATAGTTACTTGTCCTTAGCAATTTCTCTCAATCTTTTTGTTTTCTTTTGAAGTTTATAATCACATATCTTCAATTGAATATTAATTCGTTGCTAAATCGATAGATATTTCCATAAATTGGATAATTCTAAATTTCCTAATCGGCAGATTGACAACAGGTAGAACTTAGTTTTTCTGTTTCTACCTTTTCGATATTATAAAGACAATTGTAAAATTCGTCGGCACATTTTCCTCTAGTTTCTAAAATTTCATTAGTTGACTTTTCGTTACTTTGTGACACTTGGATTTAATTTGGTCGTGTCCTAAACTTCTGTGCCTATATACATTTTTCAGAATTTATTCGCTTTCCTCTTTCGTCCCCTTACTTCCTCTTAATTCGTTGCAATCATGTTCATCTGTCCTCTAACGCGTTTCATTAGAGCCGCCGACGCTCTCAATAAATACGATTCGTTTTTCCATCAGATTAAACCCGAGAAACTTAATTTGTATAGTCTCGACATACATAGATCTGAAATTTGTCAACTATGGACTAACTTCAAAACATATTATGATGATTGTATTGACCACCTGTCGACATCGTCGAGTTCTCAACTCGTAGATAAGAATATCGTCGAGGGTAAATACGACAGTTCCGTTCGGGCATATCAACATTGCCTTTCGGCAATAAATCAGAAGCTAGACAGACTGAAAGCTTCCAAGCAGTCCACGTCGCCAGTAGTTTCTGTTCCATCTAATCAGCCACCATCAGTTCCTCAACTTGTTTCACCTCCAGAGGAACTCCCTGCAAGCACGCCTTCTCCACGCCCTATTCTCTCAAACACAGTATCTTCGTTCTTCAATATCTGCGAGGCAAGCAAACCTTCTGGTTTACTTTCAAACGAAACCATCACTTCGTCGAAATCCACACCTACTAATTTTGTCAATCATTCTATCGATTCTCAATATCTAGTCTCGCCGCCTTGCGACATCGAAATCTTTAGTGGAGATTTTGTGTCATGGCCAACATTTCGTGATCTGTTCACCACGCTTTTCATAAATAATTCTCGTTTGAGTGACATTGAAAGATTATGTCACTTGATTCAAAAAACTAGCGGTGAGACTCGTGAAATTGTTTCGAACTTTCCACTCACCAATCGTAGTTTTTCACTTGCTTGGAAATCATTGCAGGATTCTTTTGACAATAACCGTATCCTTGTGAACAATCATCTCAAGTTGCTTTTTGATCTTTCCGCACTCGAAAAAGAATCACTCATTGGCCTCAAAACTCTTCAACGTGGAATGAATAGTTGTATTTCCGCCATGTCTGTTTACGATGTAGTAACGGATCATTGGGATTATTTGTCTACAACGTTTACCAAAACTAACAGTAACACTCTGGGAACAAACTATCAAAGACAAATCATTTCTATCTACTTGGAAGCAATTAGATGCTTTCCTTTCAGATAGAATACAAACATTGTCGGGTCTTGATAATTTGATTTGTATCAATTCTCCCAAAAAATTGAATTTGACAAAAAGTCGATCTAGTTCCAAACCACAAACGCTTAGTTCCAAACTACAATCGCCTAGTTCCAAACTACAATCGCCTAGTTCCAAACTACAATCGCCTAGTTTCAAACCACAATCGCCTAATTCAAACTACTGTCGCCTAGTTCCACACCACAATCACCTAATTGCCCCTCCAAATTGTTCTATCGTACCTGTGTGATGTGTCCCCAGCAGAGCCATCATCTACGAGTCTGCTCTCGATTTCTACAACTTTCGTTTGAGAATAGATTCTCATAAGTAAAAAAACATGGTCTTTGCATAAACTGTCTATCACATGGACACCCTGTTAAAAACTGTAGAAATAATCACAATTGCTCCATTTGCAAAAATAGACATCACACGCTACTGCATCGTACACAAAATAGCATAAAGTTCTCAAATTCGATAAATGTATCTTCCTCGTCCAATACTTTGTACAAATCTCGCTCCAAATCTAGTTCGATCACTCCCATTCGAAGTTCTCATGCTAAATTGGACAATCGGCAAGTTCTGCACACCACTCAAAACAGAAATGTGCTTTTGGGAACTGCCGTTGTAAATGTTGTACATAATAGAAAAAATTATGTCGTTCGGGCTATTATAGATCCCTCGTCGGAAGTCTCGATCATGACAAAGAGACTACAACAAACTATTGGAATTGATTCTGGCTTTACAAACGCTACTCTCTCTGGAGTAAATAATGCTTCAACCAGCACTTCTAAAGAAGTTTGTTCATTGAATTTATCCTCACCTAAAAAATCGTTAAATACTCTATCTACAAACGCGATGGTCGTGCCAAATATTTGTCAAAAATTATTGTCGTTGTCTTCCATTCCAAATCTGCTTTCCAAAATATCTCACATAGATTTTGCTGACACCTCCCATAATAAAGATATATATTTGTTATTGGGCGCAGATTTATACTCTAAAATTCTATCGGCTGAGTCGCATCACATTGTTTTGAATTCGCTGGTGGCTCAGAAAACTATATTCGGTTATATACTTACAGGACCGATTCCTAATCAAATTGCATAGTTGACATAAGCGACAACCGTTTATCGTAGTTTATATATCTTATATTGCTTATTCTTTGTTGCTCAATAGAAACTGAACTACTACACCAATCGATGCATTTAATTCACAATGCAATTACTAACCCTAGTTTAAGTCGCGTACTAATCTAATATCGGTTGCCACGCAGCCAGCTCGGCAAGGTGGGCGGCAATGTTTAAGTTCGATACATTGCTTACGGCAATGTATATGTTTGATACATTGTTTCCCTTCTACAGCATTACAATTAACAACTTTAACTGGCCGCTCTTCGGAGCCCAATGGGAAATCTTCCAGGAGCCTCATTCGCCTCGTTCGGATTGTAGGGGAGAGTTTCGCTCTCTTCTACTATATCTCCTGGAAGCCACATTCGCTTAGTTCGGATGCAGAGAGGCGTTTTCCAATGCTGTGGTCGTAGTTGTTTATCACGGCCTTGCTGTAGCTTTCTTGCCCATCGCAACATCACTTGCTTTTTCGCTTTCGTATAGTAAACACTTGCATTATCGTTCTCGTAGAATAAACATCTCTCGCTATTGTAGTTAACGCACGCTAAGGTAAAGTCTTGTTTCTCACGAAACCCATCTACTTTACAATAAAGACTGAACATATTTTCTAAACACTATTTCGTTTTTCTTTTCTATATTTTTGGGGTTTCGCTGCAACTCGGTATCACGACAACAAATACTAACATTTAACTATTGATAATTTTTTTTAATTTCAGTTGACTTTTTGTATATGTTTTTATACATATTTTATATAAAAATGTATAAATAAAAAATCTTCTTATTACTATTAATAGTTGTAAATTTTTAAATTCTATATTTCTTTAACTCATAACTAGCCATTGTACTTGCATAGGTATGAAAAAAGTCTTATATTTTTAATGCTTTTTATATTTGTTGTGATTTTGTGTTACTTTAACTCATCTAGAACTGGGTGGAAAATATATAAAATTATCTGGAAAAAATTTTACAACATTTTTCCATAATAAAAAATCTACTCAAATAGCACGAGGCAACGAAATAGATGACATTTTAAAGGATCAGTTAAAAAAACCAAAATGTTTCAAGAACGCGGTTATGTCTTGGCTCTTTTAAACAATATAAGTTTGAAAATCAATATTAATAAATGTGCTCCAATACGAGGATCGCAATATATACTCACTCCATATGAGCTGAATGTTAGACAGGCTTGTATAAATATTACAAATAATGATATATATTGTTTCAGTGATGAATGATAGCTGATTTAGAATCAACACTACCACAACATCATATAAGAACTTCATAATTTAATATATTTTACATTAGTTCGCGAAATATTATATTAAGGAGTGAAAAAAAGGAAAAAGCAAGAAAAAAATATTTTTATAAAAATATACTGCAAAAATAATTGCTCTCTACATTCAGCCTTTGAGTTTTAGTACGGTATGAATAACTTATTTAGAATATTTGAGTTTATTGAAAAATATATATTATATGATAATATAACAATAATAAGGGCTAAAAAACACTAATCTTCTGTTTCATTTTTTCAAAATTTTATTTATAGAGTTTAGGGTGACAAATGTGAATATTAAAATAAATATGCTTGTGTTAATGTTTTTCACACCGCAAACATCTACCCCTATTTTAGCATAACATCCAATGTGTTTGAATTAATAGGGTTATTTTTGAAAATAAAACATCAGCTTTATTTTATATTTTTTATTTATTTTATTGTGTTAAATATGGTTGGTAAACGAAATTTGATTCAGTTTGCTTTAATTGTAATCTGTATAAATTATTTTCTTTGTCGCTTAATGACAACTTCGATATGCTATATCCACCAGAACCCAATTCCTGTACATTATCATCCTTTAGTGTCAGAAACCGGGGTGGTAAATATAATATAGCAACATCCAACTTCAGCACAATTCTATCTCCGTACTTAGTTTGGGTCCTATAAGCATCATTGATTATATATTCCTTATTTCCATCCAATTCATTAATTCTCTTATAATTCAAGGAATTGAGTTGAACTTAATTAAAGTTCGCGTTAGAAGCCATCGCTTTCCCCGTCTATTTCACACTGTTTTATATAAAAGTTTACTAACTTATTTATATTATATCTAAGGGTTCTATTGATGTTATTTACATGCAATTTTTTATAATAAACCCATTGGTATTAATATAAATATAAACATGAGTGTCATCAAACCCAAAGCGAGGAGCGTACACATTCCTCTCCCCTTTTCATCTTGTATCCAAACATTCCGTAAACACGTGTTTGTTTCTGTCTCTTCCCTTTTCCCTCCTTGTCATAGTTGCATAGGATTGCAAAATTCATAATGCTGTTTATCATATTTCTGTCCAATAGTTCTTATCAACAAGTGTTCGCCTCGTTGTTTTTGGCGCCCATCAGTCTTTAAAATCATACAACAAACACATATTTGTTTCTGTCCCTTCCTATTTAACTCCTTATCATAGTTGCATAATATTGCGAAATTCATTATGCTCCGTATCATATTTCTCCCCAATAGTTCTTGTCAACAAAAAGTCATACCAAACCATGATTCTGCCTCTTAATGCTGCTGACCATTTTTATCGATACAATTGTTGCATGCATGTTGTTGCTGTTGTTCCCTATAGTCCGTATAGTTTGTTTCCCATATTTGCCTCCCTTCCCCTTGTAAACATTTCGGTAAGCTCCGCGCATGCCCAACACTCAACGATGCTCGATTTAACATAAACACATTGGTATTAATATGATCAGAAATAAACATCAAACTGAAAGCCAGAGCGTACACATTCCTCTCCCGCGCATGCTCCGCGCATGCCCAACACTCAACGATGCTCGATTTAACATAAACACATTGGTATTAATATGATCAGAAATAAACATCAAACTGAAAGCCAGGGCGTACACATTCCTCTCCCCGTTTCCTCTTGTATCCAAACATTTCGTAAACACATATTTGTTTCTGCCTCTTCCCTTTTCACTCCTAATCATAGTTGCATAACCTTGCGAAATTCATTATGCTGCGTATCATATTTTTGCCCAATGGTTCTTATCAACAAGGGTTCGTCTCTTTGATTTTTTGCGCCCCTAATGCCGCTGTCCAATTTTGTCGATACAATTGCTGAATGCATGTTGTTGTTATTCCCTACAGTCCCTATAGTTGGTTTTGCATATTTGTCCCCTCCCTTCCCCTTATAAACATTTCGGTAAGCTCCGTTGTTTTTCCCTATATTCCGTATAGTTTTTTCCCATATTTGTCCCCCCCTTTCCCCTTGCCACATATTTGCCGCCCTTTCCACGCATGCCCAACACTCAACGATACTCGATTTAACATAAACACATTGGTATTAATATGATCAGAAATATACAAAATTTCGTCTGTCTCTTTATGCCGCTGACCATTTTTATGACCATGTTGTTGTTTTTCCCTATAGTCCGTACAGTTTTTTTTACCATATTTATCCCCTTGCCACATATTTGCCACCCTTTCCACGCATGCCCAATACTCAACGATGCTCGATTTAACATAAACACATTGGTATTAATATGATCAGAAATAAACATAACTGCGTCTATCTCTTCATGCCGCTGACCAATTTTATCGATACAATTGATGTATGCATGTTGTTGTTGTTATTCCCTGTAGTTTGTTCCGCATATCTGTTCCCCCTTCCCCTTATAAACATTTCGGTAAGCTCCGCGCATGCCCACATAGTTTGCTATTCCTAATATTCTTAAGCCGAACGGACACACACACGCGCACACTCATTGCCATACTCAAGGTCAAAAGCGCGTCCACACACGTCCATCAACACAGTTTGCGAGCGAAGACACACACATACATACATTACCATACTCAGAACGGAGGATCACACGCGGACAGACAGACGATTTGTTTATTGTAATTTGATACATTAATGAGTTTTTGACCATTTTGACCGCGCATGCCCAACACTCAACGATGCTCGATTTAACATAAACACATTGGTATTAATATGATCAGAAATAAACATCAAACTGAAAGCCAGGGGGTACACATTCCTCTCCCCGTTTCCTCTTGTATCCAAACATTTCGTAAACACATATTTGATTCTGCCTCTTCCCTTTTCACTCCTAATCATAGTTGCATAACCTTGCGAAATTCATTATGCTGCGTATCATATTTCTGCCCAATGGTTCTTATCAACAAGTGTTCGTCTCTTTGATTTTTTGCGCCCCTAATGCCGCTGTCCATTTTTATCGATACAATTGCTGAATGCATGGTGTTGTTTTTATTCCCTACAGTCCCTATAGTTGGTTTTGCATATTTGTCCCCTCCCTTCCCCTTATAAACATTTCGGTAAGCTCCGTTGTTTTTCCCTATATTCCGTATAGTTTTTTTCCCATATTTGTACCCCCTTTCCCCTTGCCACATATTTGCCGCCCTTTCCACGCATGCCCAACACTCGACGATACTCGATTTAACATAAACACATTGGTATTAATATGATCAGAAATATACAAAATTTCGTCTGTCTCTTTATGCCGCTGACCATTTCTATGACCATGTTATTATTGTTGTTTTTCCCTATAGTCCGTATAGTTTTTTTCCCATATTTATCCCCTTGCCACATATTTGCCACCCTTTCCACGCATGCCCAACACTCAACGATGCTCGATTTAACATAAACACATTGGTATTAATATGATCAGAAATAAACATAACTGCGTCTTCATCTTCATGCCGCTGACCAATTTTATCGATACACTTGATGTATGCATGTTGTTTGCGTAGCAACGTAAATAAAAAAGAGAAATTTGGTTTTAGAATTTTGTCAATATTGACTTTTGGTTTTATCGATTCCTTTGTAGTATTATTGGAAATAATATTTTACCTTTGTTATGGTGTTGTGTGGACGTAATCCAAGATAGCGAAAAAAAACGAACAGAACAATAGTTACAATGTAACTAGCGTATATGCTGCAAAGCGGCGCTAAAAACTCGTTTGCATTTGACAGTCCTTCAAGCACAAAGCTGTACTTAAGGGTAGTAACAAATTCTAACGTAGACAAATTGTACAACAATTAGCTTAAAATTAATTGGATAGGAATCCAATGAAATATGTGTTTTGAAATTAAACATTGCCGCCAGCGTTGCAACATATAGCTATGTTGCAAAAATAACTAAATTTCAATTTTAATGTATTTAATTCATTTTTTCAAAAACAATTCATAGTTAATAATAGAAATAATTGGCGCTTGTAAAGCTGCGAGGGCAATTGAAGATTGCCCTCGAGACCAATACAAAATAAAAAAGGGGTTAGTGGAAGCCGGGGTACCGTATAGCGGTTGTCAAAGGCTCACATTGGACATGAGCCGGAAATTACCCATCCAAATATGGTGAGTTGGGCCCATGGGAAACCCGGGCTCGAGTAGGTTTGGGCCTTCATTATTCTCGGGTACACATCAGGGCCGAGTACCATTATAATAGGACCGGATCGGAAAAATTGTGGATCAGCCAACATCATCCCACCATAGTGATCCTTTATGGTTTCAGCTGCCGACTCGGATGGAGAGACAATATGTCGTGAGTCCATTACACGAGCCGACAGGAGAAGACGTTGTGTCCGGTCTTAAATTGACTCCAAAGAAATTTGGCAATATTGATCTGGTCCCAGATTTATGGGAGCCAGACGCAGGGATCGGACGAATGATTGGCATATGCGACTATTGCCAGCACAATTATCCAATAGGGCTCGAATGGGAATGCGTCGCTCACCCAGGACCAGTTGTGCCACTAGAGTGGGCCCTAGTGTCACAATGGGCTGAATGGCGAGCATATGTGTGGAATTAGCAAATTGTACAGGCGGACCGATCGGACGTGAAACAGCGGACCGACTATTTGACCTAAACGGACGGACTTGAAGTTGCTGCTGGTATTCAGCACGTGATGGGTAGGGGTGCAGAAGCGTGTGGTGTTGCTGCTTACACTCTTGACACCTTGACTTAATTTTGCACTCTCGCAGAGTGTGAGTTGCGGAAAGGCAATTCGTGCAGCTGTTGCGCTTTTCCAACATTCGCAACTTCTTTCCCAAGGACAAGCCGATGAAGCGCTTGCATTTGTGTAGTGGATGCCACCGTCGACACAAAATGCAGGATTTGTTTTCACTTTTAGAGCCCGTGCTTCCTTTTGTCGCTTGTGAGCCCGACCCAATTAAAAAATGACCTGGTGTCAACGCTACAATATTTTTGGGACCGTCATTCATTGGACAAAGAGGCCTAGAATTTAAGCACGCTTCAATTCGAGAAAGTATCGTAGATAACTCTTCAAATGTATATTTTATGCTAGTTGCGTGTTTTCTAAAGTGGAGCTTGAAGCTTTTAACCGCAGCTTCCCAGAGACCACCCATATGTGGAGCTCCAGCTGGAATAAATTTCCATGAAAGTCCTTGGTAACTATATTGTAAACAAACCTTATATTGACTTTCACGAAGTACCATTTTTAACTCACGCCCTAACTATCTTGATGCGCCAACAAAATTGGTACCATTATCCGAAAATATAGTCTTAGGGCAACCACGACGAGAAATAAATCTATTAAAGGCGGCCAAAAACGTTGCCGTTGATAAATCTGAAGTGGCTTCTAAATGCACTGCTTTTGTAGAAAAGCAAACAAATACACACACATAACCCTTTGTAATTTTACAACATCGACCTGTAAATGACCTTATATCAAAAGGACCAGCGAAATCTATACCTGTAGTGGCGAATGGTCTGGTAATGGCTGTTCTCTCCGGAGGCAGAGATGCCATAATTTGGGAACAAGTTCTTTTTTTCTCTAAAATGCAAGGTTTACATTGTCTTACAACTTTACGAATTAAGGAAGTTGCTCGAGGTAGCCAATATTGCATGCGTAACATGCGCAAAACTAACTGAATTCCACCGTGAATGGAAATACTGTGCAACTGTTGTACCAAAAGAGTAGAAAATTTGCAATGGTAAGGTAACAAAATAGGATGTCTTTCGGAATAAGACAGAGTTTGCGATTGAGATAAACGGCCATTGAGTCGCATAACTCCTTTATTGTCTATAAAAGGATTCAAGGATAAGAGTGAACTTTTGGAATCTATCGACCTACCATTCAATAAGCAATCATATTCTTCCGCATAGTGAACCTTCTGCGCTATCATAGCAAGGCGTAACCTAACCATATTTATTTCAGAGGTCGTTGGATATTTTTCTTGGAATGTATGTCGACCTTTATGGGATGGATGAGTTTTATAAAAGAAGCGATAGACCATCGCTATAACGCGTAACGCTTTATCTAAGTTAGAAAAATCTTCTAAAACATCCTGATATTGCGAAAAGAATGATACATGGCACTTGATAGCGCGTTTTTCAATGTCTGTATCGAGTTCAGACGAGTCTTGAATAACCCATGTGGAACTATCCTTACGAAGCCACTGTGGCCCATGCCACCAAATTTGTGACGAAGAAAGCTCTGAAGGCGAAAGCCCTCGACTGCCTAAGTCAGCAGGATTGTCTTCCGATCGAACATGATACCAATTACTCTGACCAACATTTTCATGAATCCTACAAACCCTATTTGCAACAAAAGTGGACCAAGTAGAAGGGGTTTTCTTTAGCCAGGAAAGGACGATCGTAGAATCAGTCCAACAATAAACCTTTTTAAAAACAATATTAATTTCAGCTGCAATGGCTTTGTATAATTCCGAGGCTAAAACTGCACCGCACAATTCTAGTCGAGGGAGCGAAATTGATTTTATGGGTGCTACCTTTGTTTTGCTAGATAATATATTTGTAAAAATTTCACCATTTGAAGCAATGATACGGATGTATACTACCCCCGCATATGCCTTTTCAGAGGCATCAGAAAAGATATGAAGTTCGGCTTCCACATCAGGAGTATAATTAACCCAACGAGGTATTTGAATTAAATTGACTCCCTGATAAGTTTCAACGAAGTTGTGCCATTCTCTTTCCGTCGAACGGAAGAGAATCATCCCAATCAATCTTATCTAACCATATGCGTTGCATGATAATTTTTGCCACTACAATTACTGGGCTTAACCAGCCTATGGGGTCAAACAATTTTGCGATAGTTGATAAAACTTCCCGTTTTGTATAACTATTTTTGTGGACCAAAGGTTTAACATTAAAATAGAACATATCCAACTGAGCATTCCATCTAATACCCAGAGGTTTAGAACTACTAGTTTCGACGAAATCGAGAATCTTAGAGTCTATTAAATGTTCTACTGGAAGCGGCTCTAGGATAGAGCGGACATTAGAGGTCCATTTTCGTAGTTCAAATTTAGCGGAACCTAAAGCATTAATAATTTGGTCTCTAGAATTATGCGCAGTCTCCAAATCGTGATATCCCGCTAATACGTCGTCAACGTACATGCACTTTCGTAAGATGTGCGAAGCAAGTGGGAATTCAGTTTCGACATCATCGGCCAACTGCAATAATGTACGAATGGCTAAATATGGGGCACAATTAACGCCAAAAGTCACTGTCAGTAACTCATAGTCTTGAACCGTAGTATTGGGAGTATCCCTAAATAGAATCCTTTGCAGAGGAGTTTGGGCTGGATCTACCCGTATCTGTCGATACATTTGGGTAATATCACAATTAAAAACAAACTTAAATAATCTCCATCGCAATATGAGGAGGACCAAGTCTTGTTGTAAAGTCGGACCGACGTGAAGAATGTCGTTGAGGCTTTTCCCATTAGATGTTTTGTTGGAAGCATTAAATACTACCCTTAATTTAGTGGTTTGTTTGTCAGGATTAATGACAGGGTGATGAGGCAGATAGCAAACCGTAGAGTTTGTCGCCGTAGTCGAGACTGGCCTCATATGGTCTAAATCTAAATATTCACGAACCACCCCATCGTATATTTCCTTAACTTCCGGTTTTTTAATTAGTGATGCCTCATTTCGAAGAAATTGTCGAAGACAATTTGTCCTGGAGTGCCCGAGAGCTATTTGGCCTACAAATTCTTGTTTTATTGGAAGAGATACCACGTATCTGCCATTAGAATCCTTATGTGTGGTTCTTTTATAATTATCCTCGCAAAATTGTTCCGAAGGAGACAATAAATTGCGCTTAGGAACTTCCTCTAGTTCCCAGAAACGAAGGAGAGCCTGATTCAGCCTATCTTCAGGGGAATATTGCACTTTTGTTGAAAAGGTTGTTATATTGTTAGAATGACCTATATTCGTAGGAACTGGACCTGTAAGAACCCAGCCGAAAACAGTTTTTTGTGCAATCAAAGAACCTAATATGTTGGATTGAATTCCCTGCAGAAGTATTTTTGGATATAAGTCCGCTCCTATTAACATATCTACCGGACGACAGTCAAACAAATTTCTATCAGCCAAACGAAGATTTGGCATATTGGAGGCAAGCTCCTTGCTAATAGAAAACGATGGAAGATTACCTGAAATAGTAGGAACTACTAACGCTGTCATTTCCATAAAGAGCGTACTGTCTACGGGAGAACCTACACATAAAGAACACAATTTTCTTGACATAATGGATACAGATTGGTTAACTCCTGAAATAGTAGCTTGGGTTGAAGTGGTGGCGATACCAAGACGCTGTTGTAACCTTTCAGTAATAAAAGATGCTTCAGAAGCAGGGTCTATAAGAGCACGAGCTGGGTACGTAACACCCTGATGAGCAATGTTCACCATTGCTGTTCCTAAAAGAACCGTTTTGTTCTGCGAGGTATGGAATACCTGCCTAGTTGAAGCACTAGAAGATTGACCAGATGATGTTGAAGGTAAATTGGGATTGGCATTGGATGATGGAGTGAAATGTGGAACATTTGCCGATAGTGAGGAAGTTTGGGATGTAACCGAGGAATTATTAGAACTATTTTGTGCCGTATCATGGTGTAGTAAAGTATGATGTCGTTTGTTACATCTAAAACAACTATGTGAACTGGTACAATTCCTAACATCATGTCCTCGTGAAAGACAATTTATGCAAAGTTTATGCCGTTTAACAAGAGCGAAGCGGTCGGCTGAAGTACGTTTCCTAAATTCTGGGCATACACGTAAATGGTGAGTTTGCCTAGGACAAAATATGCAAGTTTTATCAGATGACGATTGTGAAGAACGAGATGGAGCAGCATTCGTAAAATGTGTCCTAACTTTCTTCTGTTCAGCTTTTTTATTTGAATCTATTCCCTTAATATCTCTAAGGCAAGTGAGAGTTTGAATTCTTTCTGTTAAAAAGAGATCCAAATCCTTCCAGGAAGACAACGCAGATTTATCCTTAATACCTTGTTCCCACAGCGTGACTGTGTTTTTGGGAAGTCTTTGTAAACAAAGGAAAACTAAAATTGGGTCCCAATTGTCAGTGGCAACATCATAAATTTCCATGGCAGAAATACACCCATTAATACCACGTTGTAATCCTTTTAACCCTGTACTAGTTTCACTATCAAGAACTGGGAGATCAAACAGAGCTTTAATTTGGTTGTTAACCAGAATTCTAACATTATCATAGGTCTCTTTCAAAGCTTTCCAGGCTAAACTGAAACTCTTGTGAGTGAGAGGGAATTTAGAAACTATATCTTTTGCATCACCACTTGTTTTCTTAAGTAAATGACATAATTTCTCTATGTCGCTAAGACGAGAATTGCTAATATATACAGCTGAAAAGAAATCCCTAAATGTTGGCCAAGTTAGAATGTCACCAGTAAAGACATCGATATCACATGGAGGAAGATTTATAGCATGTGTTAAACTATCATTAAGCGAAATGTGAGTTACATCGGCAAGGGTAACGGTATGATGCGAAGCACCGGATACCGAATCAGTTTCCTCATATTGGGGAAGATGTACCCTGGGAGTGGCCGGTTGATTGTTCGCTTGAGCAGGGACAGACGCTTTCGGGGAACCTCGAAGTTGATCCACTTTTCTATTAATGGACGATAAAGTGTTCACATAAGCTTTATATGCGACGTGATATTTACTCTCTACAGAGGTAAATTCGTCGTCAGACGGTTCATCGGCGGAGCGAAGGTCGTTTAAACATGTTTCACACCTATCTTTTACTTTAGCCCAAAGTTCTTTTACCTCAGATGCTTGAATTTCTAAGGCGTATATATCCATATTGTCACCTTGAAGATCACTAAAGTTCGCATCGAACTTAATAAGAGCATCAGTGGCTCTGATGAAAAAATCCAGCGAAGTTAAAGGCATATTGGAAAAGTTAAAATAATCTTTTTGACCGAAAGAAATCAAAAAAACCAAAATATCTCGGAGGACCACAAATAAAAATCGATATTTATTTGCAAAAATTAGAAAAAGGAAGTAGTAAAATCGAAAATTTTAGTAAATATAAGAAAAAACCGCAAATCGATGTATTTTCTTGGCTAAATTGAACGAAAATTTAAGCCAATTATTTAAAATCAATAGCAGAATGCTTAACAATGAACAATTTCAATGATGTATCGTAAATACAACACTATTTTTTTTGAAAAATGTAGCGAAAACTACTCAAATTTGAACAAAAAGGCAAAAAAATAGATATTCAAAATTTTTCTCAGTGTACGAGAATACCAAAAATTTCTCTCGGTGTATACGAAATATACAAAGTTTTAATACGAACACCGAATGTGTCCAAAAAATATTAAAACTTTTGAAAAAAGAGAGAAAAATTAACAAAAAATTCAAAAAATCGCAATTTTCTTAAATGCCGTATGTAGTGTGCACGGACTGTAGGGTACACACAACCAAAATAAATTTTTAAAAATGGTTAAAATTTCAAAATATTTAAAAAATGTTAAAAAAACAAGTTAAAATAATATATATAATAAAATATAAAAATAATAAAATTATTTTATATATAAATAAGTTTTAACGTGGGCCGACTGTAGGGTGTACCACGATTTTCCAAAATTTTTTTTATATTTTTTCGAAAAAATTTACGAAAATAAATTTCAAAACGAAAAATTTAATTTTTCACAAAAAAAATTATTTTTCAAAATTTTTAGTACCAATTTAATAACCCTATTTGTCGTACACAAAGGTTTGAAGTGGGAACAGTGATATTACCATCCAACATTAACAACAACAACAATAATGGTTAA
This sequence comes from Musca vetustissima, assembly GCF_032173495.1. Classification (NCBI taxonomy): domain Eukaryota; kingdom Metazoa; phylum Arthropoda; class Insecta; order Diptera; family Muscidae; genus Musca; species Musca vetustissima. Next base: position 21,123 of record NW_026880053.1, read on the forward strand.
TGCTGTTAATGCTGTTGTGTGGCTCACTCAGTGTCTGTAAATTTGTTATTGTATTTTTTTCTATTTTCTTTTGTGCGATAGCCTTATTTTTTTTTATTATTCAAACAGAATGTAGGCTTTTTGTTTGTATAAACACGCACTGAACTATGACTAGACACTTTTTTCACTGTTCTCACTGTTTTTTATTTTATTATTCTCGTAGAGAAATATCACTTTGTGCACAAATGGGTTGCGAGAATATTAACAACAACAATAAGCCGCGTATTGTAAGACGACCGGAGATTATGTTTATTTGTTTGTATATTTTTGCGAAATAAAAACGAAACACTCCGAATGCACTCTCTTAAATCAAATTACGTACCTTATTGTTTTTTATTTAGTTGTTAATAAAGAAAAAAAAAATAGATGAGATGTTTGATGAGATGAGTGGTGAGATAAATTGGCAGCTGGTTGAGCTTCTAGGGGAAGAAGAAGAAGACCATGTAATTAATTGTTGTAAACAACTAATTTATCCGGCTCGCTCAGGACCAAATGTTTGCGTAGCAACGTAAATAATAAAAAAAAAAGAGAAGAAATAAAAACAAATGGTTTTAAAATTTTTGTCAATATTGACTTGTGGGGTTTTATTTATTGTTTATAATATTATCGGAAATAATATTACCTTTGTTGTAGTGGTGTTGTGTGGACGTAATCCAAGATAGCGAATTAACAAGTTACAATGTAACTAGCGTATATGCTGCAAAGCGGCGCTAAAAACTCGTTAGAATTTGACAGTCCTTCAAGCACAAAGCTGTACTTAAGGGTAGTAACAAATTCTAACGTAGACAAATTGTACAACAATTAGCTTAAAATTAATTGGATAGGAATCCAATGAAATATGTGTTTTGAAATTAAACAGTATTGTTATTTTAGAAAATTTGGAACTTTAGCATTTAAAATTGACTACACTTTAGTACTTGTGATGTTCAGCGGCTTATTGCATAGTTTCACTTATTTGTATTTGAAGTCTCGCCTGTTTTTCACTACACTAGAAATTTTAACCAAAATTCACATAATCATTCGCTGTAGTATAGATTCATGTGGGATTCGAAACTATATTTCATATAACCGTATATATTTCCATTAAACATTTTATTTACCATAGTCAAAGAGTAATACTAAAATTCGGATATCTTTCTCTAACATTTTCTATTTAGTACTTTTTACTAAAAATTAAAAAAATACGTTTTTTAATTTGTTTAAACAAAATATACATACAAAATTTCAGGACTCTACCTCGACTCGTTCTGTCGTATAAAATATTTAGTACTTTAAGTACAAATGTCAAACAATATTGCCAAAAGCATTGTTTTTATATCCACCCGTACCGCCGTATACAATGTGTTGTACTTTTTAGTACATTTTAAAAGTTATTAATGCAAAATTTTTATGTATAAATTGTTATTGTCATAGTTCCAGATAATTATTTAATAACAGGTTCCTATCTTCATCCATTCTACCGTATACAATATTTAGTACTTGTATTCGATTCGTATTCTATTTGTTTATAATATACAAAAAATGTTCCCATACTGTGCAATATTTTGTATTAATGATGCCATTTAGTACGAATTTTCAATAAACCAAGCCTGTTAATTATAGTTGGACATTTTTGTACTCTAAATTTAAATTTATATTTTTTACCATTCACTATGGTACAATATTTAGTACAATTTTGTGCATATCGATCTATTTGTAATAGTTAAGCTACATACTAAATTTCAGATCTCAATCTATGACTTTTCCATTATAAGTTAATATTTTGTACCATGTTAGTACAAATTTCAAAAATTTATTAATATATAGCATAGTATTTGTAATAATTAAATCTATGTGCCGTGTTTCAGATTTCTATTCCTACCGGTTCCATTATACTACAGTATTTAGTACTAATTCCAAAAAGTTATGCTTAGAGTAAGCTACATACAAAATTACAGATTTCTATTTCTACCAGTTACATTGTATTTACATATTTAGTACTTTTTATCGCAACTTTAGTGCTAAATTCAAAAAAAAATGGCATAGTATTCTATTTGTAATAGTTAAAGCTATATGTGAAATTTCAGAACTTTTTAAAATATTCTAGTACTAATTAAAAAAAAAAAAAATATATGTTTGCCCATCATTCTACTTGTAATAGCTTAAGTTACATACCAAATTTCAGATATCTATCCCTACCTGTTTCATCGTAGTATAATATTTAGTACTAATTTGCAAAATTTGTTCACACATTCTGATTTGTTTATAAATGACAAAGCTGCATACCAAATTTTAGAGTTGTAGTTCCAACCGTTCTGGCGTAATACAGTTTTTAGTACTATTTAGTACCATATTTGTTCTAATTTCCAAAAAATATTTTTTGTACATTATTTTATTTTTAATGACTTAAGGGGACCCCCCCCATTCTCGGGGTCAAAATTTTTGTCGATATAGTTCGAATCTACACTGATTAAAGAATGTCTCTACAAAATTTCAAGTGAAAATCTCAAGAACTCTTGAAGATATAGCCGATTTATTGTATCAGCATCAAGTGACGGCTGAAGGGCTTCTAAAACTTTAAACGCGTTTTTCTCTAAACATTTTTTTTGCGAATGGCGGGCACGATAACTCAAAAACTAATAACCCAATCGGTTCCAAATTTTGCAACGTTTCTCTGGGAGTGTATAGCTCTCGTATGAACTAGGATAAAGCCAATCGGTGAAGATCTTCCTTATTTTTTAACTTGGTTTTTCGTAAAAAATCGGCGATTTTTCAAAAATATTTTTTCAAAGGTCCACCATTTTGTTAATTTTAGAGCGAAGTCAATAATCCTAGTTCATACGAGAGCCAGACATGTACTCTTTCTAACACCGTTGGAATTTTCGGATTCCGATGTTCCAGTGAGGAGTTATCATGCCCGCCATCAAAAATAAGGACTTTTCTTTAATTACAAAAAACAACAACAAAACAATAACAAAATTTTTTTGTAAATTATTTTTCTTCTCTTTTAAATCTTCAATTATATATGTGCAAAGTTACAAACCTTAACAAGCATTGAAGCCCATTGAAAATCTTGAAAAAATAAAATTGAGAATGGGGGGGGTTCCCTTAAGCTACATACCAAATTTCAGACATCTATCTCTACATTTTCCATCGTAGTATAATATTTAGTACATTTTAGTACCTTTAGTACTAATTTCCATAACTTGTTCACAAATTCTGATTTGCTAATCACGGACAAAGCTGCATACCAAATTTCAGAGTTCTACTTCCAACCGTTCCGGAGTAATACAGTTTTAGTACTTTTTAGTACCTTTTAGTACTAATGTCCAAAAAATATTTTTGCACAGTATTCTCTTTGTAATGGCTTAAGCTCCATACCAAGTTTCAGTTATGAATCTTCACCAATTCCATTCAAATACAATATTTAGTACTTTTTAGTACATCTAAGTACTAAATTCCAAATTTTTTTCACAAATTCTAGTCCGCTCGCCATAGACAAAGCTACGTGCCAAATTTCAAAGTTCTACATCTAACCGTTCCCGCGTAATACAGTTTTTAGTACTTTTTAGTACCTTTTAGTACGAATTTCCAAAAACCCCGCCTTATCACACGCCTACTCACCAAACCCCACCTACATGCCAAATTTCAAGCTTTAGCCGTTTCGTCTGGGCGTTGATAATCAGTCAGTCACTTATAACGCAACTCTTTTATATATATAGATATACGATTTTTTTAAGTGAGTCCCTATTTAAAAATATTTGTTCTGTATTTTATCGTAGGGTATCCAAAATGATTTCCAAGTGCATATGTTTCATATGTATGAAATTTGTGTTTGTGTGTTGATGATCACAACAACAACAATAATAACGTTTTCCTGCGAACAGTAGCACAACAAAACCCAACAATTTAGTTAGGGTAGCAGTTTCAAACAAAAGACTTAAGAAACAAACTTGATTGCCTTATACCTAGAATTTGTTTCTTTGTCACATTAATCCAAAGAGAGAGAGAGAGAGCAGGGATATAGACAGAGACAATAAAGAAAAACAAAATAATGGCCGTATGTAATGAGCGAAATAATACCCTACATTTTAAATACTTTTTAAAATAATTTTTCTAAAGGATCCACACAAGGCTTGGATTTAAAAAAAAAAACTTTTTGGAGGATCATCCATCAAAGGCCATTACATGGCGTGGATTTTTTAAAGAATATTTTTTGGGAAGTCTTTACAAGGCGTGGATTTTTTAAAGAATATTTTTTGGGAGGTCTTTACAAGGCGTGGATTTTTTAAAGAATATTTTTTGGGAGGTCTTTACAAGGCGTGGATTTTTTAAAGAATATTTTTTGGGAGGTCTTTACAAGGCGTGGATTTTTTAAAGAAAATTTTGTTCCATAATCCGAGCTTAAAAAAAGGTTTTTAAGCGCGTCGGTCTTTTGAAAGACCACGTTCCAAGATATTGTTTTTTCTATCCACGAACTATTTTCCCCTTCTGCGTGAACCATCAGTATGCTCGCTTTTATATGCCTTTTGAGCTGGGGCATACACATCCGTTCTCACAGCATGACCTAGCCAACGTAGTCGCTAAAGCTCAATACCACTGACTATGTCGATGTCCGCGTATAAATTGTAAAGCTCGTGATTCATTCGACGCCGATATTCACCGTCGACGCAGATCGGCCCATAGATCTTTCGGAGAATTTTTCTTTCAAACACCCCAAGAGCTGTCTCATCTGCTTGCACAAGTACCCATGCTTCAGATTCATACAACAGCACGGGTAGTATCAGCGTCTTGTAAAGTGTGAGTTTGGTCTGGCGGGAGGTGGCCTTGCTTTTAACTTGTTTGCTCAGACCATAGTAGCATCTGTTGGTCATCACAATCCTTCTCCGAATTTCAAAACTGATGTCATTCGTTTTGTTTATGGCGGTACCAAGGTATATAAAATCTTTAACTACCTCGAAGCTGTAGTTCTCAAGTTCCACAGTTGGTCCGAGTCTACTGGACGTCTTGCGTGTTGATATCATCAGCTTGGTCTTCTCGCCGTTTACTGCCAGACCCACTTTGGTATACTCCTTCTCAATTTGTTCAAAGGTGGCTGTTACCGCTCGCAATGTTCGACCCATTATGTCGATGTCATCGGCGTAGGCGAGTAACATGTGTTGTTTGGTGTACAGAGTAACATTTCTGTTCACTTTTGCCTATCGTATGACCTTTTCCAGCAGGATGTTAAAAAGATCACACGACAAAGTGCCACCTTGTCGGAATTCTCGTTCGGTATTTAAGGTCTCCGAGAGGTCCTTTCCGACTTTAACTGCTGATTTTGTGCCAGTTAAAGTTATCCTGCATAGCCGTATTAATTTTGCAGGAATGCCGAGTGCAGGTATTAAACACCTTTGAACGGATAGGGTTGTCGAATGCAGCTTTATAGTCGACAAATAGGTGGTATGTGTCGATGTGTTTTTCTTGGGTCTTTTCCAGGATTTGGAGCAAAGTGAAAATCTGGTCAATGGTGGATTTGCTAGGTCTGAAGCCGCATTGGTATGGTCCAATAATGCCATTGATCATTGGCTTCAATCGTTCACACAATACGCTGGATAGCACTTTATATGCGATGGGAAGAAGGCTAATCCCACTATAATTCACACATTTCTTGTCTCTTTTTTTGTGCACGGGACACAGGAGTTTTTCTAAATGCTCCTTCCAGATCCTCAACACGCTGTCTGCAGGTTTCCTTCTTCATCTCTACAGGAAGTTGTGCCTGCACCAATGCCTTCGGTTTCATGTTTTGCTCGTTCCTCAAATTTCCGGACTTCATTCTGACTCATGTACATCTCGATTTGCTCACGCTCACGTTTTTCTTGTTCTTTCTGAAAATACGTTTCTCCTCTCTCCTTTTCTCCCGATAATTCTCCATCACATTACGTGTTGCTACTGTCTGCAGGGTTGTCTTATACCCTGCGTTTTTCACATTGGTAGCATTACGACACTCCTGATCGTACCATGGGTTTCTTGATGGTGGTTTTGGGTACCCAAGTGTTGCTTTTGCTGTAGTTTGTAGAGAGTGAGGAATTCTTTGCCATTGTGCTTCTATTTTATTATCAAGACAAGTGGTGCTTTCGTCAAGCAGTTGGGTAAGTTGAGCGGAGTAGGCATCGGCTACCTGTTGTGTTTGCAGCTTTTCGACCTCGAGTTTCCGTGTTACATTAGATCACACCTTTGCTACTACATTAAGACGGGTGCGAACCTTGGCTGCTACAAAGTAATGGTCTGAATCGACATTCGCTCCTCGATCAAACGTCTAATACACTGGATGAATGTCTTCTGTCTATCACAACATGATCAATTTGATTTCTCGTTGCTTGATCAGGAGAAATCCAGTTGTCCTTGTGTATACCTAGATGCTTGTATCAGGTGCTGCTAACTACCATGTTTTTTTGCTGCCGCGAAATCAATCAACCTCATGCCCTTGTCGGATGTTTCTTCATGAAGGCTGAATTTTCTGACAGTGGGCCAAGGATGTTTTTCCTTCCGATTTTTGCATTTAAATCTCCTACCAGATTTTTAATGTCATGGCCAGGGCAACGGTCATATGATGTTTCTAGGCGCTCATAAAATATGTCTTTGGTCTGCTCATCTTAGTCTTCGGTCGGAGCATGGGCGCAAATAAGACTGATGTAGAAGAACTTCGCTTTTATACGGATTATAGCAATTCGCTCATCTCCTGGAGTGAATCTGGAGTCGAGGTCTTTTATTCCCCTGTTAACCATAAATCCGCAGCCAAATTCATGTCTCGTTTCATGACAGCTGTAATACAGGGCGTAATCATCAGATTTACTTAAGCCAGTCCCTTTCCATCGCATTTCCTGTAAGGCAATATCGGCTTTGTACTTCTTGAGTACATCCGCCAAAGCGAGAACTGCGCCTGTTCTGCACAACGTGCGTACATTCCAAGTGCAGATTCGCAGATCGTGGTCCTTTATACGTATGCGGGGTTCGTCAACATTTCTTTGCTTTTTCTTTTTCTTTGCTTTTTCATAGTAGGTTCGGTTTTCCGAGTGTGGGCAACTAACCCGACGCCTCAACCCATTTTTGTTATAGTTCTTATGGCTGAACTCAGGGATTTTTCAAATAATATTTTTTGGAGGTCTTTACAAAGCGTGGGCTTTTTGAATTTTTTTCTTTATTTTTGTTTAACTGCCTGTTCAGTTCAAACAAACAAACAAAAGACTTAAGACCCAAGCGTAAAACAAGCATTTGTAAACAAAAGGTAAATACCTTTTTTTGTTAAAAATGAAAGCGTGTTATATGCTTGTAATTGCTTTACACAAATAATTATCTACTTTCTCAGATTTCATGCCTTTGCTCTGCAACTCCCACAACTTTTACTGCGATTACGCTAATTTACCTTTACACCTCAATTAAAATTTCGTTTGGCTCAATTTTTAAGTATTACAAACCCTTAGTGTAATCAGCAATGCCACCTCATGTCGAATACCTGCCGCTGGGGCCAACGACAGGTGAAAAACAAAACATCAGGCTTTTATTCTGGACATTATCTTGATATGCCGGGTGCAAACAAGTATTGACCGAGGGCATTACATGGCTTTCATGTTCGGATTGTCAGCAAAGAAACACACAGACATTCCCAACAAATACTTCAATGTCCCTCATATGAGATTTTTTCATTCTTTTTCTTCTCCATTTGGATTCTTGGACATTTGTTAAAAAAGAATGGAAAAAAAAAACAAAAAATCAGAACCTGACGGAAGACGAGGACAGCTTGGTATCATTGGAATGAAATCAAAGCACATTATCCGCGGCCATGCTAACCAAAAAGGGCCAAGAACAAAAACTTTATAACACGGATAATGCCACAGACCCATTTCAAAGAAAACGCCAACAAGGGACAAAGAACAACAACAACGGCAAATGCCATGAAATTGATAGCACAAAGAGAAGTAGAGACATTTTGTTTCTTTTGCTGGAAATTCATCAAGTTGTCATGATCGATCGAAGGTATGACAGCGAGTGAAGCAAACAAAAAAACAACAAAAACATTCGTCCATCTCTGATCTGATTTGAGAAGCAGACTTGAAATCCCAAAACATGCAATGCAATTTGTTCACATCGTCCATGGCTAACATTTAATCAGAGATAAACGATGTGTAACAATTGTTGGATCTGCTTAGATAAAA
>NW_026880054.1:0-29860 GCF_032173495.1 Musca vetustissima
AGTGGTACTTGTGTAGAAAACGCCATATTGCGCAAAAACTAAAATGCATGCAGTATTGATAGTGTCCTGTCAATATAAAACTTTGAATACCCTTTACTGGTAATTACACCTAAATGTTATTGTTTAATTTCAAAAATTGTTCTCCATCTAAAATTTCTTTGAGGAAAACAATATTCCGAAATGGAATTCACACATAAACTCACAAACACACACACTCACATCTAAAAACCACACAGCATGTACAAAAAAGACAAAACAATTGTTCCTATTTTTCGGCTAGTAATTATTTATCGCATTTCATTTGTGAATGAAGTTTTGGGCACCTGTGTCCTGTCCGTGCCAACCGGACCGGTAAATAACAATTTCAGCAATGGCAACAACGGAATGGGCAAACTTTGGCACCATACTAAACACAATATCTATTTAAATGTTAAAAATTAGAAATTGTGATAATTCAGGCTGGTTTCCGATTCGTAGTTTACTGACTACATTGCTACAAAATATAATAATTTTTCCATTCGTGTGTGTTAGTGTGTTGCCATTGCGGATTTTTCACACTACAACAGCTGTTTGATAAATTGTGTACAATTGATAAATGGGGCATTTTATGTGCCCCGTAGTAATGTCAGAAAATGTGTGTGTTTATGTGTGTGTGGGATATCCTGAAATAAAGACACTTCCTAGCAGCAGCATAGCTATTCAAATATACAACATTCACACCTATACTGGACATATATTCACACACACCACTCTTACTCACATCGACAATGAGTGTTGCAAACAATAACATCTACTAACATATGTATGTACATGTGTGTCTCTACATATGTTTTACTATGTGTGTAAATTAAACACTATCATAGTTTAAATACTACCTCTCAACATTTTTCATTATCGTTTGTCTGTCCGTCCGCCTGTTCATTCCAATTTGCCACAGACTATGGGAGTGCTCTGTCACTATTGTTCGATTGTAATTGCAAAAATCAATTAAAAACGGACTGCTAATTAAACACATACATACTCATATGTATATTAGATGTGTAATAATTTCCTAAATGGTATATTGTGGATGGGTATTCGAAATTTGGTGTATGGGAATTTTGAAAAAGGGAAAATATTCTTTAAAGGGATTGTATTTGATTTTCGATTGTGTTGTTAGGAATATTTTTTTTCGTTAATATACCTCACCCTTTATTGGTGAGGTACCAGAAGGGGTGGATCGATTAATCCTATAGACGACTAGCAGAGATATTTTAGAGCCTGAATACCTTTTAGATTTCAGAAATATTCTATAGATATGATAAATTAATACATAAATTAATTTCCAGATATCTTCCAAACACTTGCGACGTTTTAAAAGACTTCTTAGAGGCCTCCTAAGAACAATTTCCAAGATGTCATTTAAAGTCATAAGCATTTTCCAAAGGCTACTATATAGAGGCACTTCAATAAACCTTTTAAATATTGAAGTCTTTTAATACAAAACCCTCCAAGATCTTCTGACCATAAACAATCATTACAGATCTCCTTAATACATTTCAGATGTTCTCTGTATATAGAGGGCCCTTAAGAAATATTCTATGGATATAAGACAATGTATAGGTATTTTATGGTTAGATGATCTTCCAGAGGCCTTTTATAAATATACAGTATTCAAGATTTCAAAAGACTTCTATATATAGAGGAACTTTAATTCTATAGATTGTAACCTTTTAATAGAATACCTTCCAAAAATCTTGTGAGGTTAAATATCTTCTAAGAATAGACGACCACACTTTTAAAGTAGCTCCATATATATATATATATATATATATTCAGAGATATTCTATAGATCAAATCCCATACATTGATATATTATCGTTAAATGATGTTCCTGAGGCCATGTATAGATATTTTTTCGATATAAGATCTTCCTGGGGCTTTTATAAGCTTCTAAAGATTGAAATTTTCTAAAAATATACTCCAAAAATATTCTGACCATAGGCGAACATCAAAGATCTTCTAGACTATTCCGAAGTTTTATATGTATAGACGAACTTTCGCAGATTTTCTATTGATACAAAATCATACACATATTTTTTTGCTTATAAGACCTTTCCAGATGTCTTCCTTCCAAAAGAGGCCTTCCCTTATATAAATATAATTTTTTCAGAGTTTTTATACCTTCAAGAAGCATTCTTCAAACCTGACAACTGAAACCTGTGTACGATGATTTTATTAATTTTTTTAAATTCTTACATGCTTAAAAATGGGATAATATCTTATACAGATAGAGAACTTTCAATGGATAGAAAATATTCCAGAGGTCTTCTATGCGAAAAAAGAACCACCCAGACATCGCTAATGGACATACAATTAAAGTTATAGCCCTGAATGAACCGGTTCATTGGAACAATTCCGAAAAAGGATCGATCAGAACTAGGTCAGTGTTTTTTACTTCATATAGTTCTTTTATACGGCATTTACATTAGAACTTTTTACCGGGTTAACCTACTTTATGAGGATTTATTTGGCATATATTCAAAGGAATTGAAAATTTAAACCCACTGGGTTAACCAAATCCGGTTCAATGTAAACGACCTTTTAGTTTATCTATTTCCTCTTTTTCATGTCGCTCCATTTTCTGATCTCCAACACAAGGTAGAGTGTATATTAAATTTGTCATTCTGTTTTCATGTATACTCCTGATCATAAAAAATTCTATGTCGATTTCGATATGACTTTCCAAACTTCTAATACTAGAGGTACTTTAATAAACCTAAGTGTTAACATTGAATGCCTTCCGGATTACTTTCAATAAATAGATAATTTTTCAGAGGCCTTCTGCAACTCGCATTTATGATTCGATTTGGATGAAATTTGGCAAAAGTCACTTATTTGGCCCAAGGACGAACCCTATTGAAACTGAAGAAATCGGGTCAGATCAAGATATAGCTCCATATATATTTTCGTCCTATTTAAGGAAAATGTGGCACCAAAGGCCTATATGTCTTTCGAATTGCACGAATGACGTGTGCTAAGTTTCGTAAAAATCGGTTCGGATTTAGATATAGCTCCATATATATTTTCGTCCTATTTAAGGAAAATGGGGCACCAAAGTCCCTATATGTCTTTAGATTTGCACGAAATTTGGCATAGGCATACTGAATTAGGTCCAAAATGATGTGTGCTAAGTTTCGAAAAAATCGGGTCAGATTAAGATATAGCTCCCATTTATATTTTCGACCGATTTATGGTAAATGGGGCACCAAAGTACCTATATAACTTTCGATTTGAACGAAATTTTGCATAGTCTACTGAATTAAGTGTGCTAAGTTTTGTGAAAACCCGATCAGATATATATATATATATATATATCCGTCCGATTTAATATAACATCAGTAAATTGTACACTAAATATCCAAAACTTGGCTGATTGGCACACAATTTTGTACATTGCATTGAAGTTACGATAACATAAGGTGTGTCAAGTTTTGTTGGAATCGGTTCAGATTTAGATATAGCTCTCATATATAGTTTATAGTTTTAGTCCGATTTTAAGTAAATGGTGCACCAAGACCCAAAATATGACCATAGGCACAAATCGTTCTGATGTTAGAATAGCCTAATCTGTGGCAAGTTTCGTTGAAATCGGTTCAGATTTGAATACAGTTTTCACATATATTTTCGTCCGATTTTAAGTAAATGGTGCACCAAGCTCCTCTTTTTTCTAAATTAACACGAAAATTTGCACATCGTACAAAATTGAGTATAGAATGGCGTAATTGCGTTTTGTATAAATGCAGACATAGGGCATATACCGACTTCATGTTAATAGGGCTCCAAATCATCAATCAACGGGTGTCCGATTGAGATTTTAGAATACAAATTTTGTAATTTTTCACACAAAAGTCTGGGTCCATTTGATCTGCGTAACATTTCGTGATCTTCGGGCCATAATTGTGACCTCTAGAGCGACCAGAAAAACAGACAAAATAGAGTTTGGCCCAAAGCTATATATAAACACATGGACCAAATTGAGTAGCCGTTGCATACACCATTTGTTTTTGTAATCACTATATTAAATTTAATACCCTCTGCCAAATTTCGTGTAACCACCATTTACATAAAATCGAACGAAAATATATATATATATATATATATATAAGACCTATATCAAAATCTTAACCGATTTCAACAAACCTTATCATGCAAAATTTTACTCAATTAGACAATTATTGGGAGTTTGGTGCATCATTCAAAAATAATCGGACGAAACTATATATGGGAGCTATATCTAAATCCGAACCGATTTTAACAAAACTTCGCAGACATCAGTCTGCACCTAATTCAGTACTCTGTGCAGAATTTTGTCCCAATCGGACAAATATTGGGAGTTTGGTGCATCATTCACAAAAAATCGGACGAAACTATATATGGGAGCTATATCTAAATCTGAACCGATTTCAACAAAACTTCACATACATTAGTCTGGACCTAATTCAGAACTCTGTGCAAAATTTTGTGCCAATCGGACAAATATTGGGAGTTCATATAAAATCGGACGACACTATATATGGGAGCTATATCTAAATCTGAACCGATTTTCAATAAGGTTCGTACTTGGGCCAAATAAGTGACCTATGCCAAATTTCATCCAAATCAGATCATAAATGCAACCTGGACAGACGGACGGACTAACGGTCATGCGTAAATCGACTCAGAAAGTGATTCTATGTATATTTTCAAAAGGAACCATGGGTCTATCTCGATTCCTTCGCCTGTTACAAACATATACACAATGACATAATACCCTGTACCACAGTTTGGTGAAGGGTATAATTACAGTCCATGAATCCATGAATTCCGCCTCAGATGAAATAATACGCCAAGCTGATACAATTTCCTCGACCTTAAATTTTTCAGCACTAAATTGCTTCACAATCGGTTACTGATCCGGCTCGAAGGACCAATGGTAAACAGGGGATCTATAATGATTATTCTCATTCAGTTCTTGTATATTGTTCTTGTATAACAATTTTACTAAACCTAACATAGTTTAATATGTAAAAAAAATATGTTGATCATGGCCTTATTAGTACTTTTAAAACAAACATCTATTTTCCTTCCAAAAAAAAAAACAAGTGAAAAAGCGTTAAGTTCGGACGGGCCGAACTTTGGATACCCTCCACCATAGATATACTGACAGGTATTAGAAATGAAAATATAGGGAAAATAAAAAAAGTGAACATATATCGACATTTCCACAAACCAGTTATGTAAAACACAATGTAAACTATAAAACAAATTTCAGAAAATTTTAATGGATAATGAGGGTGTATACACTTTTACACGGTTAAAATGGTTCTAGACCCCATGTTTCTTTGGACCAAATTTGTTTCAGAAAATTTTGATTTCATCCAAACTTTGGCCATCTTATAATTTCTTCCAAACTTAGTTCAAGTATGAAGATGGGGAATATCGGTCCACTCCTTCTGGTACCTCCCACACAGGGGCTAGGTCTAAATACGGGTTATAGTTCATATATAGTTCATTATCGAACCTTACGTTCTAGTTTTTTATCTCGATATCCTCCGCAGGTGATATGATTACAACAGAGTCTTAGAACCAAATCCAAAACGCGGAACAGATTGCATAACTATTTTAATATAAAAAAGGGGGTTATATGGGGACTACCCCAAAAAGGGGGTGCATATTAATAATTTTTTGTAGGGAAATTTGTTACCATATACGACTACAAAACACCAAATTTCAGGGAATTCGGTTGAAAAACGTGCTCAAGAACCTCAAAATAGCGAAAATTGGGGATACCCTTATATGGGACTGCCGGAAAAAGTGGACCTATATTTATAATTTTTAGTGGGGAAATTTGATACCCAATAAGAACCCAATGTACCAAGTTTCGCGAATTTGGTTGAAAACCGCGCTCAAGAACCCTAAAATACCGAAAATGGGGGTACCCTTATATGGGGGCTACCCGAAAAAATTGACCTATATTTATAATTTTTAGTATAGAGATTTGCTACCCAATAAGAACTCAAAGTATCGAATTTCAGCGAATTCGGTCGAAAAATACGATCAAACCCCCCAAAATACCTCAAAATTGGGTGTACCCTTATATGGGGGCTATCCGAAAATATGGACCCATATTTATAATTTTTAGTGGAAAGATTTGCTACCCAACAAGAACTCAATATACCAAATTTGAGCGAATTCAGTTGAAAAACGCGCTCATGAACCTAAAAATATCGAAAATTGGGGGTACCCTTATATGGGGGCTATCCGAAAAATTTACCTATATTTATAATTTTTTGTGGAGGGATTTGCTACCCAATAAGAACTCAAATTACTAAATTACAGCCAATTCGGTGAAAAAATCCGGTCAAAACCCCCCAAAAAACTGGAAATTGAGAGGTACCCTTATATGGGGGCTACCAGAAAAAGTGGACCTATATTTATAATTTTTAGTGGGGAAATTTGGTACCCAATAAGAACCCCATGTACCAAATTTCAGCGAATTCAGTTGAAAACCGCGCCCAAGAACCCTAAATTACCGAAAATTGGGGGGTACCCTTATATGGGGGCTACCCGAAAAAATTGACCTATATTTATAATTTTTAGTATAGAGATTTGCTACCCAATAAGAACTCAATGTACCAAATTTCAGCGAATTCGGTTGAAAAACGCGCTCAAGAATCCCAAAATACTGAAAATTTGGGGGTACCCTTATATGGGAGCTATGCCTAAACGTGGACCGATATAGCCCATCTTCGAACTTGACCTGCCTGCAGACAAAAGACGACTCTGTGCAAAATTTTTGCGTTCTATCTCAATTCGTTTAGACGCTAGAGTAATTACAACAGACAGACGGACATGCTTAGATCGTCATAGAATTTTACGCTGATCAAGAATATATATACTTTATAGGGTCGGAAATGATTATTTCGATGCGTTACAAACGGAAAAACAAAACTAATATACCCTCCATACTATGGTGGAGGGTATAAAAATAGGAAGAACACACACGCAGCTGGATGGTTGTAAATGCGAATAATTAAGATTTTGAAATGTGTAAAATAATTTATGAGTTCATGTTTTATGAATTATTTTTTTCCCTCTCCGCACACCATTCATCAGCGAAACGATGTTAAGAATGTATGCAGTATTTTTGTTTTTGCTTCTTTCATTCATTCGCCCAGCTAGACAGCGGCGATTATCCGCAGTTGTTAATTAAACGTTTGCCAGTTGTTCACTTTTGTTGGTCGTTCATCAGCTTGTTGGAAATGCTTGATGTGAGCTTCTTCTTCTTCTCGGGTTTAGGAGGATTCCTTTTAAAGTTGTTTCTTCATCACTGCCTTTGTTTTTGTTTAATGAGTTGTTGCTGTTGTTGTTTGTTTTATTTACGAGTACGTTGCAGTTGTTTGTTTGATGTTCTATTCTGAGATTGCAGCTAAAGGATAAGAGTTTTTCAGGCAATAAAACAAAATGAAAGAAAAATCCGTCTGTCCTATGCATATAACAACATCACGATTTTGTTTCTCAAAAACATCTCCACCTCAAACCATATCAGCAATCATCATCATCTTCATCAGTACCATCAGATGTTGCAGCGACCACACCAGCCATTCAGTCAGTCAGCCAGCTAGTCCTAGTTCCCATCCAAGTATTTGCAAAACTGCTAGAAAATATTTTATTTCGTTTTTTCCTGCTACCTTCAGCAGATGCTGCGTTCCGCGATTACAGTATGCCTGCCAGAGCTATTGCGTGTCAGTTGAATAAAATTCATTGCAACTTTTTAAGAAACGTGCATTTAAAATATTTCATTTTCTATTTAGTCGAATGCCAGGCATTCGTAACATTGCATGTTACATATCTTTATCGCATTTCCTTGGGAGTAGTGAAAAACGAGAGGAGGATGTTTAAATGTTTCTAATATTTAAACTGAGGAAGTACGTAATGGACTTACTAAAGGAGGTGTATCTATATATGTATAACGGCTTCAGGAATGTCACTTACCTATAACAAATATATTTCTAACTGCAGAAGGCCTATGCTAGTATAAATATAGTAAATATTTTCCTACGAAAGAGCTGCAGGCATTCCTCTTCCTGTGGAAGAGCTGCAGGAGTCTTCTTCCTGTGGAAGATATGCAGGTATTATTCTTCCTTTGAAAAAGCTGCAGGAATTCCTCTTCTTGTGGAAGAGCTGAAGGTACTCTTCTTCCTTTAGGAGAGCTGCAGGTATTCTTCTGCCTGTGGAAGAGCTGCAGATTTTATTTTTTTGTGGAAGAACTGTAGATATTCCTCTTCCTGTGGAAGAGTTGCAGGTATTCCTCTTCCTGTGGAAGAGCTGCAGGTATTATTCTTCCTTTAAAAGAGCTGCAGGAATTCCTTTTCCTGCGGAAGAGCTGCAGGAATTCCTCTTCCTGTGGAAGAGCTGGAGGTCTTCTTCTTCCTGCGGAAGAGCTGCAGGTATTATTCTTCCTTTGGAAGAGCTGCAGATTTTATTATTTCTCTGGAAGAGCTGCAGGTATTATTCTTCCTTGGAAAGAGCTGAAAGAATTCCTTTTCCTCTGGAAGAGCTGGTGGTACTTTTCTTCCTTTAGCTGCAGATATTCCTCTTCCTGTGGAAGAGCTGCAGTTTTTATTCTTCCTGTGAAATAGCTGCAGGGATTCCTTTTTTTATGGAAGAGCTGCAGGAGGCCTCTTCCTCAGGAAGAACTGCTGGTATACTTCTTCCTATGGAATAGCTGCAGGTACACTTCCTTTGAGAGCTGCAAGAATTCCTCTTCCTGCGAATCCTTCTTCCCGGAAGAGCTGCAGGAATTCCTATTCCTGTGGAAGAGCTGGAAGTCTTCTTCTTCCTGGACAAGGATTTTTTCCGATAATATTTGAAGCTTGCTTTGAATGTGCTCCGCACATGTGAAATAAAACTTTCAGGCTACAGATTTTTTACGGGCGCCGCAATAACCATTTTGTAGCTTAGACACCAGTTTTTTTAAATTGCTGGGACATTTTTCTCATGTTCTGAATGTTATTCCTGTTCATTCTAGAGTTGATTCGTTTCAGAATGAACTAGTTCAAAGGAACTATTCTCCAAATGGAGCGATCGGTTTTAGGTCCGTTTCATTCATTCATCGAGTTCGCTTTGTTTCCTTTCACTTAGTTTCTTCGAATCGTTCATATATATCTTCCCGTTCATTGGTACATGTCAGTTAATTCGTGCAATGGACGATTCTATGGAACTAAATGAATGATTCAGATTCTATTGCAGAGGAAACCGCTTCTGAAACGGTCCTTCGAATGGTCAATATAGATCTTCTCGTTCATTGGTACTTACTTAGCTGTGTGGTTACAGAACGGTTGTTCCATAAGCCGAGCTTAAAAAAGATTTCTAAACGCGCCGATCATGTGCGAATCTCCTCCAATTTGAAAGACCATGTTCCGAGATGTTATCTTCTACTTTATCTTTCCATTTAATTCGTGACATTCCCCTTCTGCGTGAATCATCAGAAGGCTTGGTCTTATATGCCTTTTGAGCTGGGGCATTCTCATTCATTAGCACAACATGGCCTAGCCACCGTAGTCGCTGCAGCTCGATAAGAATGACTATGTCGATGTCCGCGTATAGATTGTAAAGCTCGTGGTTCATTCGAAGCCGATATTCATCGTCGACGCAGATCGGCACGTAGATCATTCGGAGAATTTTTCTGTCAAACACCCATGCTTCAGATCCATATAACGACACGGGTAGTATCAGCGTCTTGTAAAGTGTGATATTTATCTGGCAGGAGGTGACCTTGTTTCTAAACTGCTTACTTAGACCATAGTAGCATCTGTTGGCCAACACTAACCTTCTCCGAATTTCAAAACTGTTGTCATTAGTTTTATTTATGGCGGTACCAAGGTATATAAAATCTTTAACCACCTCGAAGCTGTAGTTCTCAAGTTCCACAGTTGGTCCGAGTCTACTGGACGTCTTGCGTATTGATACCATCAGCATGGTCTTCTCACCATTTAGTGCCAGACCCACTTTGGCAGATTCCTTCTCAATGTGTTCAAAGGTGGCTGTTACCCCTCACAATGTTCGACCCATTATATCGATGTCATCGGCGTAGGCGAGTAACATGTGTTGTTTGGTGTACGGAGTGTCATTTCTGTTCACCTTTGCGTCTCGTATGACCTTTTCCAGCAGGATGTTAAAAAGATCACACGACAAACTGTCGTGTATTGAAGGGCTCCGATAAGTCCTTTCCGACTTTACTGTTGATTTTGTGCCACTTAAAGTTATCCTGCATAGCCGTATTAATTATGCAGGAATGCCGAACGCAGACATGGCTTAAAACACCTCTGAACGGATATGATTGTCGAATGCGGCTTTATAGTCGGCGAATAGGTGGAATATGTCGATCTGTTTTCCAAGATTTGGCGCAGAGTGAAAATCTTGTCAATGGTGGATTTGCCAGGTCTGAAGCCACATTGGTATGTTCCAATAATGTTGTTGACCATTGGCTTCAGTCTTTCACACAGCACACTTTATATTCGATGGGAAGAAGACTAATTTCTCTATAGTTGACACATGTCGTCTTGTCTCATTTTTTGTGCACGGAAGACCTCTAGACAAATCAGCTGGTACATGCTCCTGACCAGCATTTGACCACCAGTCTTGAATAGTTCGACTGGTAACCTATCGGCACCTGCTGCTTTATTACTCTTCAGTCGATTGATTACTATTCTGACCTCATCTTGGTTAGGTGGAATACACTCTATACCGTCATCTATTATTGGTTCTGGGGTATCTTCTTCACCGCCACTATTTGATACCAGAAGCTTTTCATAATGCTCCTTCCAGATCCTCAACACACTGTCTGTATCTGTCACCAGGTTTCCTTTAATATCTCTACAGGAGGATGTGCCTGACCCAAAGCCTTCGGTTTGGTGATTTACTCATTGGTAAAATTTCCGGACTTCATTCTGACTCCTGTACATCTGGATTTGCTCACCTTTTTCTTGTTATTTCTTATTTTTTCTGATAATACGTTTTTCCTCTCTTCTTTTCTCTCGATAATTCTCCAACACATTACGTGTTGATACTGTCTGCAGGGTTGCCCTATACGCTTCGTTTTTCAAATCAGTAGCATTACGACACTCCTGATTATACCACGGATTTCTTGATGGTGGTTTTTGCTTTTGCTGCAGTTTGTAGGAGTGGCAATTCTTTGCCATTGGGCTTCTATGCTATTATCGGGACAAGGAATGCTTTCGTCAAGCAGGTGGGTAAGTTGAGTTTCCGTGTTGTATTAGATCGCACTTTGCTGCTACATTAAGACGTGTGCGAACCTTGACTGCTCCAAGGTAGTGGTCCTAATCGACATTCGCTCCTCGGATTGATCGAACGTCTAATACGCTGGATGAATGCCTTCCGTATATCACAACATGATCAATTTCATTTCTCGTTGCTTGATCAGGAGAAATCCAGGTGGCCTTGTGTATATCGAGATGATTGAATCTAATGCTGCCAACTACCATGTGTTTTCTGCAGCGAAGTCCATAAACCTAGAGACAACGATGCCTTGAATTTTGTACAGTGGTAGAGTTCCTTGGTTATTTCAATGCTGCAATGTTCCTTTGGGTGGTGTTAGCTCTCGCCATTCCTACTTTATATTATCCTCAGGAATCGAGCCATATTAAAGCCAATTAGAGCCGTTGCATGGTATATTATTCCCTACGTCATCGAAGCAGCTGACATTAACTGGCAATGTTTTAATTTTTAATCCCCGCCATGAATTCACTTTCGGAACATTAATCAGGTTTTGTTTTTCTTTTTATCCGAAGAACATCGAGTGACTAACATTTAATAGTCTTAACGGTTTAGTTTAGGGGTTTAAATTAAAATTGCATTCGATGCTTGTATTCCCCTTCGTGCAGGGTAAAGAAAAAGGCTGAACCGCGTCTAGGAATATTAGGTCGCCATGGAGATGACGGCGGGTAGGCATAAAATATTCAATGTTAAGCCAATCAACTTTTTTGACAACTTGAATAGTTGTATGTCACTACTATTAGTACTATGGTGCAGTGACGAAGTCAGCATCCGCCGCACTACTTACTATAGGGGGGCAATGACACGCCTCTACAATGCTCACACAAGTGATGCCAGTTGGTATCAGACACAAACCTAGTTGAACATAATATCATAGCAAACAAAAAAAAAAAAAAAACATGTATGTATGTGTGAGGGAACTGCTTGAATTTGTAACACGTACAGTCAGGGAAAAAAGTATGCATAAGGGGCTGGTTTTAGAGGTCTTACCGAGTTTATGAGGAAAATAAAATTCTATATTTAGAATTTACCATGATGAGAAGGAAACTTCGAATTTTTAATTGGTTTTGCGAATCGGACGAGGAGGAAATATATAAGGGATCTGCTCGAAACTATATATAATATTATCGAAATTATGGGTACGTGGGAACAGAGAAAAAGCTTGAGAACGCGTCAGAAGAAGTAAAAGGATATTCGGAAATCAGGGATCGATGGACAGGGTTGTTGCAAAAGAAATAAAAAATAAACTGACAGCATTTATTAAGAAATATCGATCAGACATATAGGTCGAGATGCAAGGAGTAATCGATTTAGAAGTTCCAGCCGAACCTAATGAGAATTTATCTTCGCAAAACAAATATCTTAATGTAACTTGCAGAAATGCTTCTTAACAAGCTACTCCTTTTGTCAGTATACGTCGAAAATTACGGCTCGCAATCTAACGCAGACTTGCCACATTTTCCCATGTTATTGTAATAATCTCGCAGAAGAAGAAGGTCTCATATTGGAATATGTCACAGTACTAAATTATCTCTCCTCTACTCAGGAAAAGCACATCAATAAATTGCTTCTGTGTCGATCATATTCACCAGTTTTTGGATTTTTGTTCTCCAATTACTCCTTTTGGAAGCATCGGCCTTCTACAAAGTATCTCCATCCTACTCGATTAGTCCTTGTGTTAGTTTCGTATTTGTTTTTCTCGCAGCAAAATAAATAAGTCTGCTCTAGCCTGACCTATGTGATGAGGGTGCCATCTATTGTTGACTAGAAAGAATATATCATATAATTCTGTGCAGTGATTGGGGTTTTTGCTTACTTTTCCTCTGGTTGGTGCTAATCTCCGTCATTTCTACTTTTTATTACCTTCATGTGTTGGGGTTGAGATGTGGAGGTTGGGTATTCGAATATCAGAGGGCTTCGGATGCATTTCATCTGGAGGGAGATGTAAGCATGTTTGAAGTATGAGGCTTCCACAAATAATCGTCATCCTACTCCATTAGTCCTTGTGTTAGTTTTGTCATATTTATTTCAGTTAAGTAGACTGTTCTGGGTAATGGGTCTGCCATTTATCGCTTCTTAAAAACAACACCTACTAGAATTTTGCAGCGGTTGATGTTCTTGCTAAATTTAATATTGCTATTTTCCTCTGGGAGGTATTAGCTACTGTCATTTCTATTTTTATTATCCTTATGTATTGATGCTGTTGCTTATTCGAATGTCAGGGGAATTCGTATGCATTTCAGCTGAAGGGGGATGTAATGCTCTTGGGAGCATGGGGCTTCAATAAAGCACAGCCATCCAAGCCTATTATTATATATTTTATATATTTTTTCAGGTAACCTGTCCCAGGTGATGGGCCATCTGCCATCTACCATCTATCGCTGACTAGAAACAATATCTCATTGAATTTTGTGCAGTGGTTTGGGTTGATGCTTATTTCAGTCTAGCCATTTCCCTATGGATGGTGCTCTACTTTTTATTACTTTTTTCTCTGAGGGTGTTGATGTTCTGTTGCCGAGGGTGGTTATTCGAATGTTAGGGGGCTCCGGCTGCATTTCAGTTGGAAGGGGATGTAAGACACTTGGGAGCATGGGGCTTTCACAAAGCATCGTCATAATCATTTTTTCAGCTTAGTAAATTGGTCCATTGTAGGCTGCCCTAGGTGATGGAGCCGCCATTTATCGCCGATTAGAAACAACGCCTCGAGTTTTGTGCAGTGGTTGGGTTCTTGGGTTATTTTAGTGTTGCCATTTTCCTCTGGGTTGTGCTAGACGCTGTCATAAATATTTTTTGCGATGCCGAGGTTGGTTATTCGAATGTTAGGGGACTCCGAAGTCATCCTACTCTACTCTAAAAGTCCTTGAACAAGTTCCATTATAATTTTATGCTGTAGTCTGTCCTAGATGACGGAGCTACCATCTATCAATACTTAGAAACAACACCACCTTGAATTGTGTGCAGTGGTTGGCTCGTTTATATTATTCCTGTCATTTTCATTTGGGTGGTGCTAGCCTCTGTCATTCCTACCTTTTCTTATCCTCATGTGTTAATGCTGTGATGCTGAGGTTAGTTATTTGAATGTCAGGGAGTTTCAGATGCAATTCAGCTGGAGGGGATGCAAGTTTCCACAATATTTTTTTCTTCTTATGCAATACAGTTAGGCGTTTTTTGCAGCTGAACACATTTGGCCTGGTGTAGCCTTTCCTAGGTTATGGGGCTGCCATCTATCGTTGACTGGAAACAATGCCTCCTTGAATTGTGTGCAGTGGTTGAAGCCTTTGCTTATTTTAGTCTTGTCATTTTCCTCTGGGCAGTGCTAGCCCCAGTCATTTCCTCATGTGAAGTCGAGTTTGATTATTTGAATATTACGGGGATTCGGTTATATTTCAGCTGTAGAGGGATATACGCCTATTTTGAAAGAAAAAGTCATCTTCCGATTGGATTAGAGTTCGAGACTCAATGGTTTGTATCCTCGCAATATATATATTGCACTATGCAACACCTCATCTGTATACAGATACCAAATGAATTTTCGCTGGGAAGTACTTTTCTTCGAACGGAATCTGAGGATTATTTTGAAGCAGAGCAGAAATCGTAATTCAAAAATGGCATCGAAGTATAATCAGTATAACAATCTTAACGACACTTTTTTCATTTCGTATAGTGTATGTAAACTTTTCACCCCTACTGTTTCGTCTGCATACATATTTGCATAAATGGGTTTTTGTGCTTTGAGGCCAATAAACCGATATATGCATCTCGTTTCGTGTAAAGAAGGGATATGACACACAGAGCTGAGAGCAGAGATTTGTGTCTTCCTCTCCATGCCATTGAATGTTGAATGTCTGATTATGACATTGATGTTTGACTTTTAATTGATATAAAACCACAGGGGATAAAATGATAATGATTTCGAAAAAAGTGATTTGAAGTAACGCTCAGAAGTCCTTGGTGGTGGTGGGGATTGGGTGAGAAATGCGATTTTATGAGATTTGAGGGGGAAATCTAAGGATTTTTTGAAGGAAGGTCAATGTGTTTCAAACTAACAGAGAATTGGGGGGGGGGGTGATTTTGGAGAAAGTCTGTTGAAAACAGAATAAATAGCAAGCGTTAGGTGAAGTCTTTTGGAAAAGGAGAAAGAGAAAGGACGCTGTTCTCTCTAAGTTTATTTTAATTATATATTCCGATCTGAAGCCTAATTTATCTAATTTATAATTTCTTCATAACTCTAGACCTTAATATGAAAACATAATACTATATATAGATTTGGGAGATGTTTCAGGTGTGTTACGTGGTTCGAAGGTAACTCACATATTTTAAAATTTCTTCTTAACTCAAAACGTTAATATCAATACTATACAAGCAGTCATTCAATAGATTTGGGTTACGAGACACTTAGGACCCTAATTTACTAGTATCCTCGGCATATCAGTTGTAAAATATACAGACAGCTGCAGTTCGTCTGTACAAGAAATTAATGGGACAAGGTTCTTCAGACCGTTTTTTTTTTGAGTGGATGTAAGGCACCGATTTTATTGCAAAAATGTTTATCCTTAGGTACTACTTAAACTACTCTTGCTTAGCTTAATCTGAAATACAAAATACTTATCAATAAACTATTTGTTCTAATAATAGAATTTGATCTGTGGAGAGTTTTCCCATCGTGTGCGTCCAAAAATCTCAATACCAACAGTCTTATCAGCGTTGCATGTGGGGTTATAGAATCTTATTGAAAAAAAAGTCCCACTATCAAATCTTCTGTAATACAAAATTCTGTCCAAAGTATTTTGAATATCCTGACGAGTGGCAAGAAGAGCTGACAAATTAAATTTCTGTTTAATAGTACGTTTACATGTTAAATAAATCCTCATAAAGTAGGTTAACCGGGTAAAAAGTTCTAATGTACAAGGAGTTTAAAGCATTTTGAAAATCTGCGTTAAATAAACATTTTATACCCTTCACCAAACTTTGGTATAGCGTATTATGTCTTTGTGCATATGTTTGTAACAGGCAAAAATAATCGAGATAGCCCCATAGTTCCTTTTGAGAATATGCATTGAATCACTTTCTGAGTCGATTTATGCATGTTCGTCCGTCTGTCCATGTTAAATTGTAAACAAAGTACAGGTCGAATTTACAATCTGATTTGCATCAAATTCGGCACAAGTCACTTATTTGGACCAAGGGCGAACCCTATTGAAATTGGGAAAAATCGGTTCAGATTTAGATATAGCTCCCATATATATTTTCTTCCGATTTAAGGTCAATGGTCCCTACATATCTTACGATTTGCACGAAATTTGGCATAGTGTACTAAATTGAGTCTATAGTGACGTGTGCCAAGTTTCGAGAAAATAGGGTCAGATTTATATATAGTTCCCATAGATATTTTCGTCCGATTTGAGGTAAATGGGGCACCAAGGTTCCTACATATATCTTTCGATTTTTACGAAATTTGGCATATAGTACTGAATTAGGAACAGAATGACATGTGCCAAGTTTCGAGAAAATCGATTCAGATTTATATATAGCTCCCACATATAGTTTTGTCCGATTTAAGGTAAATGGTGCACCAAAATTCCTATATATCTTTCGATTTGCACTAAATTTGGCATAGATTACTGAATTAAGTCAACAATGATGTGTGCCAAGTTTCGTAAAAATCGGTTCAGATTTAGATAAAGCTCCCATATATAGTTTTGTCCGATTTTATGTAAATGGTGCAAAAAAGTCCTTATTTATCTCTCGATTTGCACGAAATTTGGCATAGTGTACTAAATTGAGTCTAGAATGACGTGTGCCAAGTTTCGAGAAAATATGGTCAGATTTATATATAGCTCCCATATATAATTGCGTACGATCTAAGGTAAATGGGGCTCCAAAGTCCCTATATATCTTTCGATTTGCACGAAATTTGGCATAGGGTACTGAATTAGGTCCAGAATGATGAGTGCGAAGTTTCGTGAAAATCGGTTCAGATTTAGATATAGCTTTAATATATATTTTCGACCGATTTAATTTAAATTGTGCACTAAAGACCCAAAGATTGGCCGATCGGTACACAATTTTGTATAATGTACTGAAGTTACTATAAGCTTTCATGTGTCAAGTTTTCATGAAATTGGTTCAGATTTACATATAGTTTCTATATATACTTTCGTCCGATTTTAAGTAAATGGTGCACTACAGGTCCATACCTAGGCCGATTGACAAAACGTACTGAAATTAATAAAAATTGATATCTAGCAAGTTTCATTGAAATCGGTTCAGATTTATGTTGATTGTACACCAAATAATCAATGGGTGGCTGATTGATGCCTTTTAAACAGTGAAGCATACCAAACAGCGCGTGTAAAGTTTGCTTTAAATCTATATCAAAGTATGGAATAGGTTGCAGAATGGCATGTCAATGTTCATGAATATCCCCAACACGGTGAAGGATATCATATAGTCGGCCCAGTCCGACTTTACTACTTTCCTTACTGGTTTTCGGATTAATTAGTAATGCGGATTATTGGCTGGAATGACTTGTTACTTGTAGTTAAAAAATATTTTCTTTCCTGGCAAGAACCTCTATTTGCCTCTCATTCATTTTCCTATAAAAGGACGCTTCATTATTTAACATTATCGTTTCAAAACTTCTTCCTCCAAAATTTTCAATTCTCCATAATTTGCATTTAAAATAAATTAAAAACCAAATTAGCCATGACAAAGGCAAAAAATATGAACCGTTTATTGACCCGTTCATAATAGTGGGAGTGGGATTACTGGAACACAAAATGATGCCATTAAAAAATTCTACAAGTTTTTTCTCCGGTTATACTACCCACCGCTTTTGGCTTTTAGTGGTTTTCCAATGACCAAGTGGAAAAAACTCGCGTTTTTTTTTTGTTCTTCACTTCACTCTTCTTCTGGATTATATTTTGCCATAACTTTTCCGGTTGTTATTGCGGTTTTGCTATGCATCAATGCATAATAAATATTCCCGATGTGAACAAGCTCATAAAAATGCTTAACATCAATGCATTTATGGCAACAACAGCAAAAACAAAAACCAATAAAAAACCCCGGTCCAAAAAATAAGGCAAAGCCTGGAAACCATTCAACACCGTCGAAAAAATAATCGTGCCCACCCTTAGTGATAACGTAAGCGTTGATAGCTCTCACTCGCTGATGTTGTTGATAATACTCTGTGTTGATTGTGGTAAATGCCCCAACAATGAATTCGGCAGCAGCAGCAGCGGCAGCCGCATCATGGTCAGTTGCCTGCTCTTCCTGTCGTTTGGTATTTGTATGTAGAGGAAACGGGAATAAAGGACCACAAAAGTTCTTTAGCATTATTTTTTGGCATTAATACTTGACCAGGCAAGTGGAGGGAGCGACCGACCACCCTGAGCGATAACGATGTCGAGTATGAATTGTTTTTGGTGCTGTTGTAATTTCGAAAGAACATTAAAAATGTGAGTAAAGTTCGTGGCAATAGTTTGCGGAAATAAAAAATGCATTAAAAAGCGGGACGGAGGAAAGGGAAACATATTATGGATCATAAAAAATTGGAAAATTACAGATGAAATTTAAGTGTTTAATGGGATTGATGATACTGTTTCTAGTCTCATCGCAAGTGTGGCAGATCTAAAACAGGATACCTCCTCAGGACACCAGTGGACCATCCTCATGAGGAGACGATTGGCCTACCATTCCATTCGATGTGGTAACTGCTTGGTTGCTTCAGGGATAATCATCCTAACCATCATATAGTTGGCGTGTCAGAAGGATCTGCATTACCTAGGGAGGGAGAGGTCTAACGTTATAAAAGGGAGCCTCTAGATGATGTTGCCTTTTGAGCAGGTCGACATAGCATACTAATGCAACGCTGAATAAATACTAATGTTAAATTGTCCTGCCAAACCTACTCAACGTACTCCAGAAGAACTGTAATTTGAGTAGAAGAATAGTCGTTCTGAAACGAACGAGTTCTAAGTACTTTTCTGCAAAAGGAACGATTGGTAATAGGTTCAATTCTTTCGTTCATCTAGTTCCCTTTGTTCTCATTCACCTAGATCCATTTGATTCCATCGTTCATTTAGATCTTCCTGCTTATTGATTGAATTGACTGATGCGTACCAATCAACGATTGAACTCAAATTAAATATGGAACTAGTTCATAGATCCTTTTGTGGAGTATCAATGAACGATTGAACTCAAATTAAATATGGAACTAGTTCATAGATCCTTTTGCGGAGTGAGCTTAAAACGGTCCACTATAGATTCGAGAAACAGCTATTAATTTGTCTCACACACTTATGTTCGGACTTGGAAAGTTTTTTCAAAGTCAAATTAAACTGTCGGCTCAAGTCCTGGAGGTGCCCTTCCGTCATTTCCTTTAAGTTTTAGCTTTGCAAGAATACTTCCCCCGGAGCTACATCCTTTTGTTAGGTTATGGTTAGAACTAGACCGGTATTGCATTGTTCCGGAACAAACTAGTTCAAAGGAGATATTCAGCAAAAGGAACGATTGGTACTATGTCCGGTTCTTTTATTTATCTAGTTGCTTTTGCTCTCGCTCATCTAGTTAATTGTGATCCAATTGTTTATCTAGTTCTTACCGTTCATTGGCCGAGTTAACTTTTGTGTACGCTTGAGCTAAAATTATCTATGAAACTAGATTGTATATGCTATTGCGGAGTGAAAGGAAAACTGGCTAAGAACGGCTATGACCAGCAACCATAGATTTGAGAAGGAGCCATCAATCTGCCTCACACAGGACTTGGTAAGTGTTCTCATGTTGAGTTAAATTAAACCGCAGAACCCAGTTGCCCCTCCGTCAATTCTTTTAAGTTTCAGGCTGAGAGAGTCATAAAAGTAGCTATACCCAATTGCTAGCTGGTATCGTTTATGTTTAAAGCTAGGACGTTATCTGATAACCTTCCAACATTCAAATTTCGTCCTTGGTTAATGAAAAAATCTTTGGCACTTGCTTTCCCGAGAAGCAACATATAGAACCATAAAAATAGCTACACCCTATAGCTAGCTGATTTCGTTTATGGTTAGAACTAGAACGGTATCGGATCGCTTTCGAACTTCTAACTTTCGTTCTTGATTAATGAAAACATATTTGGCAAATGCTTCAGTTAGTCTTACTACGGTCCAACAATTTCACATATCGCGTTGTAATACCAATGGCTTGATTTGGGCAATTTAGTTCACGGAGCGGAGCGATCTTTCTCTTTAATTTTTTTAAAGGAACTAGGAACTAGTTCCTTTCCACATAGTTTTGACTCCTAGATAGTTCCTTTCTCACTCTTTCATTTCACCTCTGGCGCCGTAATACCAATGGCTACATTTGGGCAATATAGTTAACGCAGAGGATCGATCTTTCACCTGCCTTTTTTAACAAGGAACTAGTTCGCTAATATAGTTCCTTTGCTACATGTAGTTCGGACTCCTAGATAGTTCCTTTGAATTTCTCTTTTATCGTTATTTTTTTCGCTTTCATATAGAAAAAGGAACGAGATCAGAAAAAATAAATATAAGAACTCTACTCCTTTTGTCCTCTAGTTCCTGTCGTTCCTTTATCAAAATAGTTCCAATGAACTAGTGTGCTTCAGAACTACCCAACTGTTTCCATTAAGGTAGGTAATGCTCTTGATAAAAAACCAATGATAGTAGAACAGAGGTCTTATTTTATTATTCCCAACTATATATTAATAACCGAATGATGAAAATATGTACTTAGTAAATCAATAATAAGAATATTTGACTTCAATAATCTTCCCGCGCCGTTTACAGAATTGAACAAGGACACTGAATAGATATGTTCACATTATTTTCCTATTACTGGTACCCTTGTAAAATTCTTTATCCCCAATTAAAAGTTGACTATAATTACAACCTTAAAGTCTTTGCCTACAAAAATAAACTCCTTACTAATTATTGCGTCCCATTTCCATTGATGACAGCTAAGAAACTATTTCCAACATGTTCCATTCTTTTCAAGTTATTTTTGTTTTTTATTTGTTGTTATTTTTGTTGCTGTGGCTCTCCTTAAGCCGTCTTATCATTATATTTCCACAGCTTACAATATTTCTTTTGGCAAACATTGTAAGGCTCCTTAAAAGTTTTATTTAATCTGCATTTTTATTTATAAAGCAATTTATCTTCGGCAGAGACCAACAACAACTGTGAATAAAACAAATAAAAAGGCTGCAACATTTAATGAGAGGAAATAGCACACACTTGGGAGTCATTACAAATGGTAAGGAATTTCATAGACCCTACTAGAATTAGACCTAGAATTAGAATATAAAGGTTGTATACTGGACTTTAAGACAAAGAAGATCTACTACAGACGCCAAAATCCGTCTTTCCTATACCCGTATCAGAAATTAATTGTCATAGAATTCCACCTTGCGGAAGTCTTTTGATCAAGTCAGAAGAACTATATCTTGAAACCGCAGCCATGTTTATAAACATTATCAGAGGCGACGTTGTGAGGATAAGAGCTTGACTTTAATCTAGAAGAATATTTTGACTAGTAGAGTGGGTTGTTGATCTTTGTTTATAAATCCGCTTATGGTATAAAAGACAGAGACTATCCTGACTTAAAATGAACTGCTGAAGCTGGAATCGTGTATGTGAGTCAGTATTGGTACATAGATGAACATTAAGGATGGATTTGGGGAAATTCGTATTGTAAGGTTACGACAAGTACTAAACTTTGCAATGCAAAACCAGACGAAACGACTGAAATTAGAATCATGAAATTTTGTGTGGAGGTCAGTGTGACAAGGCTGGGTTTTTGGAAATTCGTAATAATACTGAAATTACTACTTCTAATAATTAACGCTCAGAATAAACTCATGAAGTTGAACTTTTGTATGTTAGTAGTAATAGGTCTGAAATTGTGTGATAAGGCTGGGTTTGTGCAAATTTGTACTATAAGTGTATAAAAATGGTACCGAAAAATACTAAAAATGTTAGCACTGATATTGAGTGAACGAATCGGTCTAGAACTCAGAAATTTGAATTTTGGCTTCAAAACTCGTACTAAATGGTTACCAAATGTACTAAAATGTTTCATATCCATTTTTATTGACATTGGGTATACGAATTAACCTAGAATCATCCAATTTTATATGCAGAATACTGTTTGATTGTTACAGTTATAAGGCGGTTTGGAAAGTCATTCCCGGAAAGGAGAAGATTTTGGGAATATTACACATTTGTGCACGAAATTCTAAATTGTACTAAATTTAGTACAAATGAAATTTTGAGCATATTTAAATATTCTAGGTACAAACAACAGCAAATTTACATTCTAGTACCTCCCCATCCCATCATGCGGGGATGGGGATTCGAATCAAACTTTGCAAAACCTATTACCTTTACCAAGACTAGATCAAGTCCGAAGATGAGACTCGTTAGAGGGGGAAACCGGTCGATTCCTTCTGGTACCTCTTCCACAAAGTAGCCAAATTCTTGTGCCAACCCCGTAAACATTTGGAAACATTTTAAATATTATTTAAGGAAATATCCAAAACTCATCCAAACTTTACTTGCTCTAATATTTTTACCTAGCGTAGGTTGAATCTGAAGATGGAAAGAAATATAAGAACTTTGGTACACCATTTACTTACAATAATATAAAAATATATGAGAGCTATATCCAAATCTAAACCGATTCACGAAATTTAGCATACATCATTCAAGACTCAATTCAGAACGATATGCCAAATTTCGTGCAAATCGAAGGATATATATAGGGACTTTGGTGCACCATTTGCATTAAATCGGGAGAAAAAGTATATATGGGAGTTATATCTAAATCTGAACCGATTTTCACGAATCTTAACACAAATTGCAACTACGATCATGAAGCTCATCTCGAAAGAGAAATTAATAAAAACATTTACATGCCTAAAAAGGCATAAATGTTGAACCCTGGTTCCCATGGCATCTGTTGATGGTTGTCCGGCGCCTTAGCGTTCAAAGACACCTCCTTATCTTCCTAAGAAAAATATTATAGTCTGTATGGAAAAAAGTCCGTCACTACAAGAAAAATCTGCTCTGAAAAGGAATGTTCTGGTGTGATGCCAAATGTCCATTGTCCCTGTACCACAGGGTATTATGTCTATGTCATATGTTTGAAGGGTATAAACATCTAGGATCAATCATGCATTTTGACTGCAATCTTTAGAAACAGCAGATTTTACGGAATGATCATATTAATAGGACTTAACTGGGCTATTTCTGATGAAGATCAAGGCCTATAAATAAGGTCATCCAGGGAGACCAGCTGGATATCAGCAGCTGCAAATTTTATCTAGTAATATTGCTCATGGTTGACAACATTGTACGTTGACCTCAAATAAACTAAACTATGTACTTTGAGAGTTAATCCGATAGTCAGCTGCTCTAAATGGAATACCTGCTTATTGTATCATGGTTATCATTTAAGATTCAAACTGGGTTGTAATTCAAATAGGCATCAATCACAATAATAGGTGAGACTATTTTAAGTTACAATTAAAGCATGCTGAAAAGAAGGATCCGTATAGGCAAAAGTATTTTCAGAAGTACTCTAATTTAATTTTATTAATACATTTTCTAAAAACCCAAGGTATTTCGGAAGTCTTCTATAGAAAAAATTATTTTCAAAATTTTTCCTAAAGAGCAGACGTTACAAATCACCTAGTCAGACTGTAATATCCTCTTTTTTACTTCTTATGCCACACTTTTCTTAACGATTATGTCCTGCAAGCGAATGATAAAATGCAGTTGTTGCCAAAACTTTCTTAAGTAGGATATTGTCGAATATTGTCCAGACATACATTTATCCCTTACAAAAAATACATAGAAACAGCACAGAGCAAAATATAAAACAAACAAATAAACACATTGCAAAAAAAAATCAGCAGACTTCAGCCTGGATTTGGAAGTAGAACAAATGCAACAATAAAAACTATAGGAAAGATTCTTGAAAATTGTTTTTGTTTTCTTCACCAAAGGATTTACAAATCTTAATTTGTAGTCTGTTTGGGAGAAAGAATTAAAAGAATAAAGAGTTTAAAAATCGTTGTGCAAATGCGGATAATCGGGAAATCATTAGAGAATTTAGAGAAATTTAAATTTCTTTATTTTTGAAAACAATGAAATCTATACTAATAAAAGAGTAAAGTGATTGACTGACTGACTGATTTAACGATTCATCAACGCCCACACAAAACGGCTGAAGCTAGAATCTTGAAATTTTGGGTGAGCGTCACTCTTGGCCCAAATGTGACAGATAAGGCTGGGTTTTGGGGAATTCGTACTAGAACGGTACGAAAAGTACTAAAAAGTACTAATCTATACTAATAAAAGAGTAACGATTACCAATTTCTGATTCTTCAATCTTGAAATTATGGGTGAGGGTCACTCTTGGTCCAAAGGTGACAGATAAGACTTGGTTTTTGGGAATTCGTACTAGAACGGTACGAAAAGTACTAAATGTGATACCATTTGTATTTGTCGAACCGGTAGAGCTAGAACTCTGAAATTTGGAATGGTGGTCGCTGATGGAGTGTAGGCTAGGTGTAGCAAAGGGTTTTTGAAAATTCGAACTATAACTATCCGAAAAGTACTAAAATGTACCTAATTTGGTACAAATTCGTAGCATGTGAATGGATAGAGCCAAAAACTTGAAATGTGGAATGCGAATTAGGGTTGAGATGTAGAGTCTATTTAAGGAGATGGTTTTGAAAGCGTGTACCCATGTGTACGAAAAGTACTATATGGTACTATATTTGTTACAAATTTTATCTATACTAATAAAAGAATAAAGTGATTGACTGACTGACTGATTTAACGATTCATCAACGCCCAGACGAAACTGCTGAAGCTAGAATCTTCAAATTTTGGGTGAGGGTCACTCTTGGTCCAAATGGGACAGATAAGGCTGTGTTTTTGGAAATTCGTACTAGAACGGTAGGAAAATTACTAATGTGATACCATTTGTATTTGGCGAACCGGTGGAGCTAGAACTCTGAAATTTGGGTTGGTGGTCGTTGATTGATTGTAGGATAGATGTACTAACGGGTTTTTGGAAATTCGAACTATAACTATCTGAAAAGTACGAAAATGTACTAAATTTGGTACAATTTCGTAGCATGTGAATGGAGTGAGCTAAAAACTTGAAATTTAGTAGGTAAATTAACGTTGAGAAGTAGGGTCGAAAAGTACTATATGGTACTACATTTGGTAGAATCATGAAATTTGGAGTCAGGATCACTGTTGAGGTGTAAGATTGAAATATGTTGGAAGTTTTAGAAATTTGTACTAATGTGTACTAAATTTGGTACAATTTAAATTGTGGGTGAACCGATAAAGTTGAAATCATGAAATTTTGATTTACGATCACTGTGGGGTGTAGGGTTGGGGTATGTAGGAAGTTTTAGAAATTTGTACTAAGTGTACAAAATTCGGTACAATTTAAATTGTGGGTGAAGCGATAAAGTTTGAATCCTGAAATTTTGATTCAGGATCACTATGGAGGTGTAGGATTGGAGTATGTAGGAAGATTTGGAAATTGGTACTAATGTGTACTAAATTTGGTACAATTTAAATTGTGGGTGAACTGATAGAGTTGGAATCATGAATTAAAATTGTGGGTGAAGCGATAAAGTTTGAATCCTGAAATTGTGATTCAGGATCACTATGGAGGTGTAGGATTGGAGTATGTAGGAAGATTTGGAAATTGGTACTAATGAGTACTAAATTTGGTACAATTTGAATTGTGGTTGAACTGATAGAGTTGGAATCCTGAAATTTTGATTTAGGAACACTGTGGAGGTGTAGGATTGGGGTATGTAGGATGTTTTGGAAATTGGTACTACTGTGTACTAAATTTGGTACAATTTGAATTGTTGGTGAACCGATAGAGTTGGAATCCTGAAATTTTGATTTAGGATCACCATGGAGGTGTAAAATTCGGGTATGTAGAAGTTTTGGAAATTGGTACTACTATGTACTAAATTTAGTACAATTTGAATTGTGGGTGAACCGATAGAGTTGGAATCCTGAAATTTTGATTTAGGATCACTGTGGAGGAGTAGGATTAGGGTATGTAGAAAATTTTGGAAATTGGTACAACTATGTACTAAATTTAGTACAATTTGAATTGTGGGTGAACCGATAGAGGTGAAATCTTGAAACATGGTTTTAGGATCAGTGTGGGGGTATGATTGGGGTGTGTAGAATATTTTAGAAATTCGTACTACTGTGTACTAAATTTGGTACAATTAAAATTGTGGGTGAACCGATAGAGTTAGAATCCTGAAACTTGGATTTAGTATCACTCTGGGGGTGAGGGTTTGGGGTAAGTAGGAAGTTTTGGACATTGATACAACTATGCACTAAATTTGCTACAATTTGAATTGTGGGTGAACCAATAGAGTTGGAATCCTGAAAATTGGATTTAGGATCCCTGTGGGAGTGTATGTTTGGGTTAAGTAGGAATTTTTGGAAATTCGTACTACTGTGTACAAATTTGATAATAGTTGGATTATTATTAAGATTTTATCTAATTCATGATTTCAAATGGATTGCATGATGTAGATAGTAATGGAAATTTTTACTTATGTGTCCTAAGTGGTACTAAATGGGATACGAATTGGATTTAGGTGATCCGATAGAATCCTGACATTTGGAATCAAGATTGGTTTATGTGGGAAGTGTTGGAAATTCGTACTTATGATTGTTAAAGTAAGTAGTTATGGAAATTTATATTAATGTGCACTAACTGACACTCAATTTGGATTTAGGTGAAGCTAAATTATATTTTTTATCAAAAAAAGTATTACAAGAGTACAAATTGTAAAAAATTACACCAAATTTAGTATAGAGGTAGATTTCTGTTGCGGTCGGAATGGGTGTGTAGAGTTGAGATATAGAGGTAGATTTGAGAACATACTATGTACTAAATGGTTCTAAAATTTTAATAATGGTCGATATAGGGTTTAAACACATCCCACATTCGCTAACGAAGTAGCGTGTATATGCTAGTAAGTAATAAAAAAATATTTAAAAATATATGTACCACTTCGAACGCATCACGAAAGGAGTGATTTTTTTTTAATTACATTTTTTAATATAAATATTTTTTGAAATAAAGCACCATCCGATAAACAAATAATCTTCTGGCATTAACCTATTTTTTCTCAAAGCAACCGTTACTCAATGCAAAGAATTTTCATAATTAAAAATAATAAACTTCTTCAGATATTTTGTCCTTTGATTAATTAACGTCCACCGCCAACCGAGACAATAAATATGTAACGCAGCAAAAAATAATCACAAACAAAATATCTTCATTACTTAGGTAATTTTTCAAAAGAATTAATTAATAAAATGTCAACTTGATGCTTGGCTTTGAAATAATTAAGTATGTCCTTCATCAAAGAAGAAGAATAGACGATAAATGATAAGCAAATTAAATATTTACTAATAATAATATCTAAAGGCATCGCAAGTAATAATAAAAGCATAATTTTCATTGCATACTTTTAGGGCCATCATCGCTGGTTATCTTTCAATACCGAGGACATTCAGTTCGATGTTCAGTTGTTGCGTTCGTAAAAGGTAGCCATAAATTCCTTAAATATTATCACATAAAACTTAAGACTAAATATCAAGGCCAGACAACTAGACAGCCAGTGAGTCAATCAGCCATCCAACCTAGACAGCCGTCCAGCCAGTGAGTCATTCAGCCATCCAATCAAACAATTTGTCCCTCTTACAAGTTAGTCACCATTGAAAGGATGCTTAGGCATCAAAGGGAAGTGCAAACTAAAATATTAATGGCATAGTGTGTGCCAGAGAGCACACAGAGCATATTTTGAAATGTCTGTCACTTAGGTCGGACAGAAATGTCCAGTTGTTGATTCTGGTGGAGAAGAAATATTTCAAGCACGTAATCACAATTTTACACACCTTTTTTCTCATTGTGCAATGTAAGTTCTATCACTTTTAAAATTATGTTTCCCGTATTAAAGTCCTGATATATTTTTCTCTGCTGTCCTGTGCACTCCTGGTCACAATACTAATGTCATTTTATTTCAAGCATCAGGGATCTCTTCCCCATTTGCCATCTAGCTAGCTGGCACATTTGTAACTGACAGGTTAAAAATGTTATGAAAATGAACATCTTACTTAGGGCCAGAGAAAATTTATGTACAGAATTGGGTAAGGAAAGAAAAAAAAAAAAAATTAAAAATCCACACACGTCCCTGAAAAAAGTGTAAAAAACCCACGACTTATGTAGGTCCACGGACAGTCGTATATTGAGCAATTTTGTACCAATATACTACACAACTCGCCCTTACGTATAAGATTTCCGAGGATATCGATATTCAGTTAGAACTCTCATTCCTAGTTCTGAGGTCTTTCTGAATTCCAACACGAGCATTGTAGTACACAAATCTAGATATTCATATCTCTATAGGACTTCGGACCTCTATAGAGCTCCACATCAAACGTTCGTACATATATAGAGCTCCTCTTCCCCTATACGGACCTTTATAGAGCTCCTCTTCACCTACATGGATCTTTATAGAGTCCCTCTTTACATATACAGTGGTGGCCACAGAATTAAAACATTTACTGTGGTAAACATTTTTTGATCAGCCCTCGATTCGTTTGAAGTATTTTTGAAAATTTTTTAATTCAGAACACTTCGATATACTGCACTTAAGAGATTTAGTGTGGAAATGGAAAATTATTTCATGCAATTTTTCCATAAATAACGGTTTTTATGAAAATACATCGACTTTGAAGTGGCCATATAATTAAAACATTGTGTAATTTTTTACTTTACTGCATTTTTTTTTAATATTTTTTAAAAAAGCTCTTTAATTTAGTTAAATTATGTAAACTAAGCACCGATAAAATCATTTACTGATAAAAATTTTTGAAAAAAAATCTGTAAAATCTATCAAAATTGCCAACAATTTGTACAGTACACCTAACATTCAGAAAATCACCTTTATTATAGAAAATAAAGGTCCGAATGCACCAGAAATTGCTAGAATTAGTAAAAAACAATAAATAATTCTCAAAATAAATAAATATTTGAAATAAAAACTCAAAAAATGGGAATTAACCTAAAGGAACGATTCAATTTCAATAGCCTTTACTGAAGAAGGCCGGAATATTTTTGCAGTATGTGAGGAAATATCGATTGATATTGGCATTAATTACATCAAATCGATTGTTCGAGTAGTACAGAATATATTTAATCAAAAAATTTATCAGTCACAACAGAACGAACAGAGATCAACACCTATGTTGACGAGAAAACGTTTCTGGTACACAGCAGCATGTTTGATGGTTAACTCTTGACCCTTCAAATCTATTGAACATGACAATATTTTTCCAAAATAATATTTTTTGGAGAGAATAATGCCCATTTAATCTATTTTAGCCTAAAAGAAAGAAAAATTTTACAATTTGACAAATATTTAAAGTCTTGTGTTGAGCATCAAAAATGCTGCTGTGTGGCGGAATCT